>NC_048561.1:4853938-5106438 GCF_902806685.2 Maniola hyperantus
TAATCAGTTATATACTTACTAAGTAATCAGACTTTAACATTGAATATTGTTAATGAAAATATAATATTAGAACCTCCTATCAAAATGAACAATAGTTTTCTTAAAAAATTAAACAAACATCAAAAATTTAACAAAAATAATCATAAAAACTCTCATATAAATTACAAAACAATCTACTGGATATTATATCGAGTTAAACCTACCGAAAATGAATAAAGCGACGATGTTCGAGATGTGCCTTTGGAGAAAGTTGGTTTTGGTAATTGCAAAACTACATCTCTAACATCCACACTTGCTTTGTCTTCCACAATTGGAAATATGAACTTATAAGACCCTGTTTTTTTTCTGAGATATGATACTTCATATTCTGTCACATTATACTTAAATACGACTTTGGCAACGTAGTGAATCACAGTTTTCTTCTTCTCAAACTTAATTAGTAGGAAATCTCCAATATTTATGTGTTCAGGATTAACTGGTTCTTCATTAATTACCTCTTCTTCTGATTCCGATGGCATTTCAATGTCTTCACTATCACTCGTCATCACGACTTCATCTAGACTAGAATCGGAATCTATTTCTGCAGGCAAAGAAGTTACTCTCTTTTTCTTTTTTGGCTCAGTTAACCCCAACAGATTTTTCGCTGTTTTCAATTCTTTTGCATGCTGTTTTGCTTTTTGTAATTCTCTTTTCCTGTCCTTTTCATTACGTAAGCTTTCTAATCTATTTTTTTCTGGTGTGTCAGTGTATATTCTTGATCGTCCCTTTTCTCTTCCTTTTCTTTTTAAGACACTGTCAGTAATCGCCTTTTTTGGATAAGGTCTAACTACGTCAGGAGTAAGCATAGCCTGTGATGAAGAAACATGTAGAGAATCGTCAGCATCAGACACTGAAATTGGGTCGGTATCCAAAGTAGGAGTTTTATTTTGTTCTCTATCAACAACTTCATTATTTTGAGTTGTTTCCGAGTCTACAAAATGTAAATCTTGTGTTTTGTGAGTGTTCTCATCTGTCAAATCGTGATAACCTGTGCTGAAAATGTCTATCGGTGCAAAGTCGTCGTCCCCAAATACCAGTTTATTAATTGGCCAAATTCCAGGTTTGGAAAAACCACCTATGATATTCTTTGGTGTAAATGATTCCAAATATGCTAATTTTGACAGTTCAGCAATGTTGTATATGGTCAAAGTCTTTCCAACATTTTGAATGTGCCAGTCGTTGAAAGCTATCTTCAATTTGCCTTTGAAGGGTCCGAACACACTGACATCAAGCGGTTGCAATTTGTGTGACGTGTGTGGGGGCAGACTCAAATAAACAATACCGTTGTCACGACAGTAGTTAACAGCTTCTATTGAAATGTGCGATTCGTGGTTGTCACAAATGATTAGAATTGGGTTATCTTTATTGCTCGAAGTAAGGCGTTGAATGTGTTTCAAAACTCTTATAAACAATTCTGATGTCATCCAGCCGCTTCTGTTTGCCAACCCTAGACTTCCATCAGGAGCTCCATTTAGGAAGTGATCTTTGTAGTGAACTCTTGGAAAGACATAAACTGGAGGAAGAGAAGAACCAGTAGCAGTAATAATACCACAGAAAGTAACTAACTCTCCGCGTTCTGCAGAAACTATTTGTCCCACCTGTCTTTGTTTTCTTCCAGCAATAACTTTAGGAGTAGAAAGAACTGTGCTTATGCCTGTTTCATCTAAGTTTATTATTCGATCGGGTGTAAAATTGTACTGTCTCATTATGCGTTCGTAATTATCATGAAATTGAGCTACAGCAGCTTTATTAAAAGCAAAGCTTCTTGCTGCGCTTGTGTTTTCTGGTTTTCGTAGACTCAATTCTGGGTTTCTCTTCCTGAAGCCAGCTGCCCAATCTTTTCCAGCGCATTTGTTTTTTTTCCAGGATTTTGGATAATTACACCCTGAGGATTCTGCGAACTCGTATGCCAAAGTCAAAAGCTGTCTCAATGTAAGGCCGTAGTGCATTTTACTACAATTCAATAAATATTGAGTCAATGCCTTTTCTTGTTCGATTGAAAAAACTTGTGCAACGGTATACTTGGAACCATAGATGTTTGATGAAGTAGCTGTAGCAGTGTGTGATGATAAAGCTGCAGTAGTAGTGTGTGCTGAAGATGACGCTATTTGTGCCATCTCCATAGATGGTGCTATTTGTGGTGAAGATGGACCTGCTTGTGATAAAGAAGATTCTGCTTGTAATGAAGAGGATGCTTCATTTGTAGATAATATTCTGGTAGCTTCAAATGATTTTCTGGCTTTTTCTATGCGATGTTGTAGGGTCGCAGTTTTGATGCTATATTTGTCGGCTGCTTTGCGTATAGATAAAGTCTTTGACAATACTTCACGTATTGCGTCTTCAATGTTTTCTTCATTGATATTTTTTCTATCAGTTTTGGGTTTGTACGTGCGCACCATTTTCTGAAAAAAAGAAAATAAACAATAAAATAAACTATTATTTTTGACGGGGCACTTTAATACACTAGAGGGGCAGATTGATACGTATCATTGTACCCCGCACATTACCGTATCAAAGTGCCCCAACGGACTTTTTCCACAAACAATTAATTTTATCTAATATATAATAATAATGCAATCAAAAACATTTTAAAATACAATAATAACTATATTTACTTACCTGTAGTAACAAATAATAACAAAAACAACTAAAAGAATCCTCCTGAGACACAATTACATTTCACGTTTTTTTTTTTGTAGGCAGCGGCGCACGCCACTTTCAACACGTTAGTGACCGTTGAGGTCCAACGGCAAACTGGCGGCGAACGGTGTCACAACTGTCATTCTTGTGAATGCCCTTGAGCATTCTAGTGATGTGCCGGACTGTGTAGCGTTTATCGGTTTTGAGATATAGATACTGTACCAATGTGCCCCGTGAATCAATGTGCCCCCCCTCCCCCTAGGTGGCTGTAGTGGTAGTTATTTGTTAGATTGGTTAACTTAGCCACTCAAAAAAGAGGCGTACCTTGGTCTAAGAAGCCCACAACAAAAAACCTCGAAATGCGAATTCACTTAGGCGCAGCCTATAAACATGGCAACAGGATACAATTTTATTTGCCAGTAAAGCTATCCCTAGTGGGAAATTTGAGTGAAAACTTTAACCAATCTTTTGATATACCGTAAAATGCTGCAACTTTGCCTGGATTTTGCCGTTTTTGGTTTGTGTCTCTGAACCTATTTATTTTTATTGCTATTAATGAGTTTTAGAAGAAAAATAGATCTTATACCTTGCCAAATAAGACCCAAATCTTTTTAAATTATGCAGTTTTTACAAATTACAAGCACTCAAAGTCATAGGCAAAGATGTAGGTTAAAGACTCAACTTTGCCTAGAAGGATATCTCAACAAATAAAATGTTGATCTTTTCAATACTTTTTTCCCGTATGTATGAGATACCGCGCTTGTCCCTGGCAGTCAAATTATTGCTATTAAAGTGATATTTTTTTATTCACAGCGAATAGGCAAAGTTGTAGGTAGTACCATAAGCTTTCCATACAAAAATATGGTTAACACCAGGGCTGGGCCAAAAAAAAATACAGATTAAAACAAATAAACTTTTATTGACTTTTCAAATTATGTTGTGTTCGAAAAATGTTTTAAGTACCTAGGTACTTGTTTCGAAGACAAAATACTATCTTTAAATAAGATTATAAAACAAAAATATCGTTAATTATAAAGGTAATATAATACTAATAATACTAAAGTCTTCTTCTCTCTAAAAGCTAAAATCATGTATGTAATTCAACAACACAACATAGTAACTTAAAAAAACTTTACTTTACTAAAAACTTTAAAAATAATATGATTTGGTAGGTATACCTATTCATCCTGTTAGGTTTCATATAATTATGGCTTTAATCTACTGACTGACTGACTGATCTATCAACGCACAGCTCAAACTACTGGACGGATCGAGCTGAAATTTGACATGCAGATAGCTATTATGACGTAGACATCCGCTAAGAAAGGATTTTTTTAAATTCAACCCCTAAGGGGGTAAAATAGGGGTTCAAAATTTGTGTAGTTCACGCGGACGAAGTCGCGGGCATAAGCTAGTTAAGTATAAGTAAGATCTACAGCAACTTCCTCCTGGTTTTCTCCTGCTTCGTTTTTTAGTGTTTCCCATGTTTTCAAATAGCTGCAATAGAATTAAGATTACTTAAATACATTGACAAAATTACTAAGTTGGCTATGAAAATGCTTATGAACTGTCCTAACGTCTGGAAGGAAAATTAAATAAGAAGAAAACAGGCTCTATTCTATTAAATAATATTTTAAAAACTGGTCAAGTTCGCATTAGACTCGCGTATCAAGGTGCTGAAATGGCGACCTCGCACCAGAAGACGCTGTGTTAGAAGACCCCCACTAGGTGGACGGACGACATCAGACGAGTCGCAGAGAGCCACTGGATTCAGGCAGCGCAATACCGTGGCGTGTGGAAGTCCCTACAAGAGACCTATGTCCAGCAGTGGTCGTCTATTGGTCGATGATGATGATGATGATGATTAAGGGTTTCACCACCAAAGCTGTTAGTTTATCTTCTTGAGTTGTTAAAGTTTATAGTTTATCTTCCTGCTATTATTTGCCATGATAGTAAGTAACACATATTCTGTGAATATTTCAATATAAACTATGTATTATATGGTACACAAGATTCAGCTTGTGACAGACAGACAGGCAGCTAGACAGCATGTTGGAGACGTCTTTATTTAAACCTTTTTTAAATTAATAAAAATGCGACTAGTGACAACCCTAGACCCAGGCAAAGTTGTGTCACTCAAGTTTCCATAACACTGTGCAACATTGCCTACTAATTTATTTTAACAAAGTCGACTCCTTTTCATAAAAATATCAAACCGTGCGGAAAATAAACAGTATTTTCTTACCTTGGGACGTTATCACTGCACGAAAACACCTTTTTTCTGGATAAAAATGTAAAAGTTGTAGGACACTAAAAATTAACGCACGCTCGCGCCGACTCTGTTTGCTCTACTGACCATAGATTAATATGTATACCTGAAATAGATGTACATCTCACGTCAAATTTTATTTCTTAGAAAGCAGCGCCATCTAGTGGTCATAGACAAAACTCGATATATATGTATATACCTACGTACTATATTGAATACTCTTAAAATGTATACTATAGATCTAATGAAAACAGTGAAAATGGTGGGAAATAAAAAAAATAGGTTGTGACATCGGATTAACTAGGAAAACGTATTTGATACTTTATCCCTAGTTAATCTGGGAATACACAACTTATTTTTATATTTCCCACCATTTTCACTGTTTCCATTATATCACTTTATCATTATCTACACTATCTACACTAATATTATAAAGAGGAAAACTTTGTTTGTTTGTTTGTTTGTTTGTTTGTTTGTTTGTTTGTACTGAATAGGCTCAAAAACTACTGGACCGATTTTAAAAATTCTTTCACCATTCGAAAGCTACATTATCCACGAGTAACATAGGCTATATTTTATTTTGGAAAAAAATAGGGTTCCGTAAGATATTTGGGTTTTTCGGACACAAGGTGTAAAAAATCAACCAGAAAAGTTACTTATTTTGCGTACGCTGCCTAAACTATAAAAGATAGAACCATAAAATGTTCTAATTAATTGTAGATCTTATAAATATCTACAAAAAAGTCCGCGACACACTATACCCATCTATGTCGAGTGAGGCACAGCAACCATTTTTTTATTTAAAAATCTTGAATTTTTTTTGGACTACATTTAAACGCGTTTATTTTACTCATGCTATTAATCCTTATCAAAATAAATGATTTCATCACTAAGAACAGTTTATGGAGATAATATTTGGTCTTTGAATGATTAAAATTGGACGTTTGGTTTTGAAGTTATGGCGAAATTAAAATATTACGATTTCAGCTGCACGGCCTGTTGTCTACACTAATATTATAAAGAGGAAAACTTTGTTTGTTTGTTTGTTTGTTTGTACTGAATAGGCTCAAAAACTACTGGACCGATTTTAAAAATTCTTTCACCATTCGAAAGCTACATTATCCACGAGTAACATAGGCTATATTTTATTTTGGAAAAAAAATAGGGTTCCGTAAGATATTTGGGTTTTTCGGACACAAGGTGTAAAAAATCAACCAGAAAAGTTACTTATTTTGCGTACGCTGCCTAAACTATAAAAGATAGAACCATAAAATGTTCTAATTAATTGTAGATCTTATAAATATCTACAAAAAAGTCCGCGACACACTATACCCATCTATGTCGAGTGAGGCACAGCAACCATTTTTTTATTTAAAAATCTTGAATTTTTTTTGGACTACATTTAAACGCGTTTATTTTACTCATGCTATTAATCCTTATCAAAATAAATGATTTCATCACTAAGAACAGTTTATGGAGATAATATTTGGTCTTTGAATGATTAAAATTGGACGTTTGGTTTTGAAGTTATGGCGAAATTAAAATATTACGATTTCAGCTGCACGGCCTGTTGTCTACACTATATAATATTATATAATACTAGCTGATCCCCGCGGCTTCGCCCGCGTAGATTTAGGTTTTTAAAGATCCCGTATAGCCTATGTCACTCAGGAATAATGTAGCTTTCTACTGGTGAAAGAATTTTTAAAATCGGTTCAGTAGTTCTAAAGATTACCCCCTACAAACAAACTTAACGACATTACCTCTTTATATAATACAACGGGCCGTGCAGCAGAAATCGTAATATTTTAATTTCGCCATAACTTCAAAACCAAACGTCCAATTTTAATCATTCAAAGACCAAATATTATCTCCATAAACTGTTCTTAGTGATGAAATCATTTATTTTGATAAGGATTAATAGCATGAGTAAAATAAACGCGTTTAAATGTAGTCCAAAAAAATTCAAGATTTTTAAATAAAAAAATGGTTGCTGTGCCTCACTCGACATAGATGGGTATAGTGTGTCGCGGACTTTTTTGTAGATATTTATAAGATCTACAATTAATTAGAACATTTTATGGTTCTATCTTTTATAGTTTAGGCAGCGTACGCAAAATAAGTAACTTTTCTGGTTGATTTTTTACACCTTGTGTCCGAAAAACCCAAATATCTTACGGAACCCTATTTTTTTCCAAAATAAAATATAGCCTATGTTACTCGTGGATAATGTAGCTTTCGAATGGTGAAAGAATTTTTAAAATCGGTCCAGTAGTTTTTGAGCCTATTCAGTACAAACAAACAAACAAACAAACAAACAAACAAACAAACAAACAAACAAACAAACAAAGTTTTCCTCTTTATAATATTAGTGTAGATTATAAAGAGGAAAACTTTGTTTGTTTGTTTGTTTGTTTGTTTGTTTGTACTGAATAGGCTCAAAAACTACTGGACCGATTTTAAAAATTCTTTCACCATTCGAAAGCTACATTATCCACGAGTAACATAGGCTATATTTTATTTTGGAAAAAAATAGGGTTCCGTAAGATATTTGGGTTTTTCGGACACAAGGTGTAAAAAATCAACCAGAAAAGTTACTTATTTTGCGTACGCTGCCTAAACTATAAAAGATAGAACCATAAAATGTTCTAATTAATTGTAGATCTTATAAATATCTACAAAAAAGTCCGCGACACACTATACCCATCTATGTCGAGTGAGGCACAGCAACCATTTTTTTATTAAAAAATCTTGAATTTTTTTTGGACTACATTTAAACGCGTTTATTTTACTCATGCTATTAATCCTTATCTACACTAATATTATAAAGAGGAAAACTTTGTTTGTTTGTTTGTTTGTTTGTACTGAATAGGCTCAAAAACTACTGGACCGATTTTAAAAATTCTTTCACCATTCGAAAGCTACATTATCCACGAGTAACATAGGCTATATTTTATTTTGGAAAAAAATAGGGTTCCGTAAGATATTTGGGTTTTTCGGACACAAGGTGTAAAAAATCAACCAGAAAAGTTACTTATTTTGCGTACGCTGCCTAAACTATAAAAGATAGTATTATATAAAGAGGTAATGTCGTTAAGTTTGTTTGTAGGGGGTAATCTTTAGAACTACTGAACCGATTTTAAAAATTCTTTCACCAGTAGAAAGCTACATTATTCCTGAGTGACATAGGCTATACGGGATCTTTAAAAACCTAAATCTACGCGGGCGAAGCCGCGGGGATCAGCTAGTTATTAATAAAATGGAGGGATCAAGGAAATTAACAAAAACAATAGATACTTTTTATGATTTATTTAACAATAACACTTATGGCTAGCCTTATTTTTGGCACTACACTGTGGCCTCAGGGTCTCCAGCTCCACAGCAAATGAGACAAAATATAATAATATGTAATTCTCGGAGAGGACACTGCCAATGTTGTGTTCCATATTAAGGGTCCTTCGCTGTTTTCAGGGAATTAGCGTCAATCCATCGAGACTCATGCGATCATCCCGAAAGTGCACGAATAATTTTATGTGGCAAGAAACCTGATTGTATCATTAAGAGACTTGTTTGCTATCTTGTTTTCTGCACACTTGTTTCTTCAACATTGTAATTATTTCCTTCAGCTTCAGTTCATTTCGCGTCAAAACTGTAAAAAAATTAATATTATTTTCAAAATTAAATATCCTGCTAACCAAATTTTACCTATGGCCATCTTTGCGCAACTAGAGGCGAGATCAGGAACAGGACAGACAGCTGTATGTGGTCCTCAGAGGTACAGGGGTGTTACACCTTAATTTCCCAACTTTGCTTAAAAATAAATAAAAACCTATTTATAAGAATGTAAATGAAACCCTTTCATATAATGTTCCACTTTAAAGTCGTACATTTTGCAATTGCATTGCATTATTTAAAACTATAGTCATTTTAAGTTAATAGCATAAGTAGATACTGTAATAAGCAGGTGTGACAGACATACAGACTTAGTCATAATAATAAAATATAAGTATTGCTTTTTTACATTTTTGGTACAAAACCTTAACAATTATATTATTATGTTAGTTTCAACCGATAGACTTCCACTCCACAGCTCGGTGAAGGTGAAGCAAAACATTGTGAGGAACCTACATGTCTGCTAATCCGCACTTAGCACTCTGCATCCAATCCGGAACCGTTCGTACGCGAGTCTGACTCGCACTTGGCCGGTTTTTTTGACTTTGCTAAGTAACTTATCGACAAATTACAGGTAGAGTGATTAGGTATTACTTGAATTCAGCCGTTAATAAAATAAACAATCAAAACATTTACCTTGTCCGTGTATAACAAAGCAATTTGACATCTTGATATTTACATACTTATACTTAAATATGAAAATGAGTCCAAAATCTCTAAAACTGTTTGTGCACTGAACTTAACACTAAATAGGTACTTAAATTTAATACAAGAAGTCCGAAATCTCTAAAACAGTTTGTGTAATGTTTGAGCACTGAATTTAACCCTACGTACTTAATATAAAACGTCGTTCAAAATCTCTAAAACAATTGGTGCGCTGAACACTTTTGAGGATAGTTCAACTCGACGCGAATTAGCAATGAAATCACATGAAATCACACCAAAATTATTAGAACAATAATCACGGATTAAATGACAGCAGATACAAAAACAAATGGCGGCATGGGCGGCAACCATAGAGTCAGAACACTATAAGGCTAAGCGCGCACAGCGAAAATAAATCGTTGCGAAAAAAATCGCAAATTTGTGAACCATCAAAATACATTATCATCCACGCACTGCGAAAAAAAATCGCATGCGATTAATATTCGTTACTGCGGTGCGATGCGAATTTGATAATAATCAAAGAACTTCCTGTTATATGCACGAAGATCATTATAATAATATCGTTCGTAAAAAAGCCTTTTAGAGGCCTTAATGCTGTTAAAGGATGGACCCAGTAACGTTTTGTATTTTTCTTCTTCAAATTCCTTTTATGTAATATTAAGTAGTAAATAATTATGCATATTTTCTTTTTTGAATCCATATTTAAATGTTCACTCTATTTGATATAATTTATTAAATGTTCTTCACGTCTTGTTTCATGGTGGTACAGTAGGTATTCACTGATTTCGGCTCCCTGTCTTTCGTGGTATGCAAATAAATCGTGGTGCGCGTAGGAATAATAATATTGCGATTAAATTTTGCATTGAACATGTGGACAAAAATCGCATCGCAGTGCGCGCTTAGCTTTACTCCTACCGGACAATGGCGGCAGTGGCGATTATGACAATGTGGCCACTAAAAAAATTAATTGAATTTTTAAATGTAGCAACACTTGCAAATAAAAATGTCTATTGGCGCTAGTTATTACCTAGGTACCTAGGTACCTATAGTCCGAAGAGATTTCTTCGAAGACGACATAGCATGCTACTGACGGAGCCACCATAGAGCTACCATTTTAAAAAATAAAAAATATGTTGCTATAATGATGTACAATACTACCAAAGGATAGAAAATAAGACAAAAACTAAACAAATGGGAGATATCGTAATTGAAAAGAAATAGGCAAATTTGAGCTTAGTTTGCAAAGTTGCAGCAGTTTACGGTACATTTGGAGGCGACGGGTTTATCAGCAGCAACGGATGTTAGAAATATAGCCATTTTTCTGAATCTTATCGATGAGGAAGCACTAAACGTTTACAATACTATAGATATAGGACATTGTTAGAACCAAAAATATGAACTGAAAACGAGTCGCAAGCATGGACGTCTACACAGTAACAAATTGCGAAATACGAACAAATAACTCTCCTTTGGGCTACTCCGAAGTCGGGTAAATAAGGTTAAATTCAAGATTGGTAAAACAAAACGATACATCCACAAAAAAGGGCAATCTTTTCAATCAGGGCTTGGCTTAGAAAAATATGTGCCCAAAGGCCAAAAGTTGAGTCACGAAAAACGAGATTACCTCCATTACGTTTCACATTAGAACGGGACCTTGGACAACAAGTAAATTACACTGATTTCCTTTTTCCAATCTATCTATACCACCGTGTTAGTTTTTCTTTTTGTTGAATTTGATTGATTGATGTTGATGATGAAGACGATCACCAAAGAGTATTATAATAAACAGATGATCACCGAAGATGATCCTTTATTTCATGGCACCTCAACGATTTTTTTAAACTGGTTTTACGGCCCTGGGTTCTAGCCCTTTTGAGCCTTTTGCCTGCTTTTCACCGGTCAAATGACTCCATAGAGTAGGATCATAGGGGTGCAACTCTAGAACATTAAAAAATCACAAATTGAAAATCGCTTGTGGTGCCATCTAAGCGCGAGCACGGCTAAACAAATAGAGAACAGTTTACAAAAGACGTCAATAGATGGCGAGCACATTGGTGTAATTTTAATGACGACTTTGCTAGCGTTTGAGGTGTTGAAAACACGTGTTAGTGAGGTTTTAGTTTATTTTAGTGAGTTAGTTGTAAAATAGTTGGTGTTTAGGTGGTAAGTTTTTAGTCTAAGTGTTGGTGGAAGAAGGTGGTGGGAAAATGGGGGAGGAACCTCCTCCGGAACCCCCTGATCCAGGGGCATATGTAACTGTGACAACAGAACCGATGACAACAGAACCGACTGAGAGCCCGCAGGCCATGCCTATGGACTTTGAAACGACCACGCGTGGTACGAAACGGTCGAACCAACAAAGCGAAAGTGATCAAATCGGTTCATCCTCAAAAAAAACAATAACAGACCCAGGTTCAACAACCCCTTCCATACAAAATGTGTACCTCCACCCCTCCCTTTCGGACGCCCCCAAAAAATACCTGAATGATGATAAAGGTCCATTCATTGTATACGTCTCCCGAGAAGTGTCTGACCCATCAGCCGGCGCTTCCATGAGAGCGATTACATTTGGCCAGTTTTTACATCGGAATCGTATAAGGTCGATCCTCAACGATGGCATTAAAAGTGTAGGGAGAAATAAAGTGTCTGTCGAGTTCTCTTGTGTCCAAGCAGCCAATGAGTTTCTAGAAAACCCTATTCTTAAACTCTCTAAATACACTGCTTTTATCCCCACATTTAATATAACCCGTATGGGATTAGTAAGAGGTGTTCCCGTTGACTGGCATCTGGAAGAGTTCATTGAATCATTGGAACTCCCCACAGGCTGTGGAGAGATCCTCAAAGCCCGTCGCCTCAACCGCAAAGATGTGACTGATGGTGTTGTGACCTGGATTCCAACCCAATCCATTGTACTGACATTTAGAGGGCAATCACTCCCGAATAGAATATACTCATACCATACTTCCCTCCCTGTGGAAACTTACCGTCTCCCCACAATCCAGTGTTTAAATTGCTGCCGCTTTGGGCACATCAAAGCTCAATGTAGGTCCAAGCCTAGGTGCTTTAAGTGCTCCCAACCTCATACAGGGGAATCCTGCGGGGTCTCCACCGAAAACTCTACGTGCTTACTTTGCTCTGGCAGACACATGGCCACTAACAAAAACTGCCCAGAACATTCTAGGCAGCACGCAATAAAACTCCTAATGTCAGAAGAAAACCTCTCATACCAAGATGCTTCCTCCCGTTTCCCACCTGTTCAGCGCTCTTACGCTGAAGTTGCAAAAGAGATATTCACACCACCTACTTACTCTCCTAGACCGTCCACTCCCAACCCCAGAGTACGCCCTACATCAACTCCAACGAAATCATACCGACAAACCACTCTCCGTAGCCCCCGCCCCAGACCCCAACCTACAAAGGGGTATGATCGACAAGCACATCAGGATATTATCCGCAATTTCCCCTCCTCCTCACCCAATGGCTGCGCTCTTAACACAGAGCGTGAATACCCTTATGCCTCATCTGCACCGAATAATGATATAAGTCACCTCATCAAATCCCTTACAAACATACTTGAAATGACTCCCCTACCGTCCAACGCTGCCGAAATTATCATCAAAGTCGTTTCCATTCTTAGCAATGGCCTCCATGGAGATACTCCAGTGGAATTGCCAAAGTGCACGTCGTAAGAAACATGAACTTCTCCAGCTAATTAATAATCACAAGCCCGCTGTCCTTGCCATCTCTGAGACATGGCTTCTGCCTGGCTCCCGTTTTCGGGTCCCGGGTTATGCCTGTCTGAGGGATGACAGGGATGACGGCTATGCAGGAAGCGCTATCTTTCTTAAGCGCTCTCTTGCATACTCTTCAATTTCACTCCCACCTCACTCCCAGCAGTTTAATGCTGTTGCAGTGAGATCCCTTGACATATCTTTTCTCTCAATTTATATCCCTCACCCCGATTCCTCTATTATTCCTGAATTAAAATCTGTCATTTCTTCTCTTCCACCCCCAGTCTTTGTGATGGGGGACTTCAACTCCCATCACACATCCTGGGGTTCTTACTACTGTGATGCATTCTCTACTCTTCTGTTGGATATTTTTGATGAGTTAAATGTTTGTACCCTCAACGATGGGTCTCCAACAAGAAGAGTATACCCTCATCAAAATCCTAGATCTGCTGTTGATCTATCCCTTTGTTCTCCTTCTTTAGCGTCTCTTACTTCCTGGACAACCCTTCCTAGTTCCCACGGAAGTGACCACTTTCCTATCCTACTTTCAATTGCCCAAAAATCTATCCCACTTTATAACCCTAATCCTCTCCTTAAATATAAACTAAACAAAGCCAACTGGTCTGCCTTCGCAGAATCGGTTGACGTCCATTTAGATAGCCTACCAAGGATGACAGATGAGGAAAATATAGAACTCTACTACAACAACTTTGTCAAAATTTTGAAAGAATCAGCTGACCTCCACATACCGCTCAAAAAGACTGAACGTGATTTTATAACATCACCCCCCTGGTGGGATGACGAATGTACTAATCTCATAAATAAACGTAAAGAAGCAGAGCTTTCCTACACGATGCTAATGTCCCGTGAAAATTTTTTGGAATACCAACGTACAAATGCCAAAGTCAAAAGGATGGTTGTGAAAAAGAAAAAGTTAGGATGGAGAAACTTTTGTGAATCTTTAGACCCCCGTTCACCATCTACACTGGTTTGGGAACGAATTAAAAGATTCCGTCAATCCGTTTCCTCCACTGACCCCTCCTCTAACAACCCATCTGTTTGGTTAGAGGCTTTTGCGGATAAACTTGCTCCCCCCTTTGTTCCATTTGAAAGCTCATATTATTCCCCATCTTTACTTTCTTCCACAGATAATATGGATGCCCCTTTTAGCCCCTTGGAATTACAATGTGTCCTTTCAGACCTCAAAGACTCCACTCCAGGGGTTGATGGCTTACCGTACTCCTTTATTGCAAAACTAAACACTAATGCGAAACACTCCTTTGTCAGTATGATAAACAGGTTTCTAGAAACAGGAATCGTTCCAGGACCTTGGAAAACTCAATTAATAATCCCTATAAAGAAACCTGGTAAGGACCCCTTGGACCCAAACTCGTATCGCCCGATCGCTCTCTCCTCCACTTTGGCCAAAATTATGGAGCATTTGATTAAAAACCGTCTGCAGGCCTAGCATGGGCCGGGAAATTTTCTCCCCGAGGAAAGGATAAAAATTTTATCCCCTCCGATAGTTATTTCCACTCTCCGAGCATGGGCACAGGGTTGGATATAATTATCCCCGGTGATAAGGCGGGGAAAGACTAGTCCTCGGTTAATGTCAAAGTGTTATTATTTTTTATCTGTGCTTTTGATTTTGCTCGTTTTCGTTACTCGTAACTCGTCTGTGGCTGCTTTTTATTTTAAAAGAGCTAGAAGCCGGAGCCGTAAAATAGTTTAAAAAACATTCACAGAAGATTATGCACGTAAGTATTGTTATTGTTTGTGTTTACCTAACCTAACTCCACTTTTGAATTATCCAAATTAAAAAATAAACGAATAGTTGAAATTCCTAGCTATCACAGTAAGTATCACAAAGACAATTTATGTTAGTCAGTACACAAAATTGAAGTGATAATATATTGATATTGTTAGCGACAAAGAAATGCATAAATTGTTGTTTTATTTGCAGACATGGAAATATGTACTTGAAGAAGGGCACTGGCCACTGACTGACAAGTATGATGAGGCAGCTCGGGATGTAGGACCACCGGGAAATGTCTCAATAGTGCCGTCGGTCACATATATGAGCACATAAGTGTTCAATATTAATTATCACTGTTGGGCATAAATGCTCAACAGGAATTGGACCTGAAGACTCCATAATGGGCAGTCAGAGAGATGCGTGTATTAATTTAGTTCTATTAAATGTGTGTCTTGTATAACAAACTCAAAATAACTTTAGGTACCTACCTATTGGAATAGGTAAGTTAGGTACACATCTTATCAACATAAAATATTTTCATTATTGTTTGAGATGATGATAAAACTAACAGTTCAGCACACTGCACTGAGAAGAGTTCAATATCACTTAAAATTGGTTAAGCTGGTATGGTTTGAGCTATTAAACTAACCTAATTTCTTTATAAGCATGTCAAGCCAATGTTTTTTATCTTATGGCAGGAAATCTTTGAAGTGTCGGTGGTGGACTATGGTGAGACTGTCCTTTTACCCACTTTGTACACAGTGGGTACTTTATAAAACCAATAGCCCCGAGTGGTTTTCCTATAAATGCCAATAAATAAATAAAAAGTAAGTAGAGGATATGTACATTTTTGTAATTTGTAAATAGTTATGAATATAGGAAGTTATTCTATGGCAGTGTGGTTTGATTGAACATTAAACTTGTTACTTCCTTTTCTTAAGGATAATAGCACTACTTTTAGATCTGTTAAGTTAA
The DNA here is from genome assembly GCF_902806685.2 of Maniola hyperantus. Taxonomy (NCBI): domain Eukaryota; kingdom Metazoa; phylum Arthropoda; class Insecta; order Lepidoptera; family Nymphalidae; genus Maniola; species Maniola hyperantus. The sequence continues at coordinate 4,869,687 of NC_048561.1, forward strand.
CATCAGAGATTTGTGTACATCCAAATAAGCATTGTTTTAATTGGTATTCCTAATATTATGCCTAAGAGTTTGTGTTTGTTACTCAATCACACAGAAAGAGTACTTAAAGCAAAATTATTTTTTGAAGAAACTTATTTTTTGTTATAGCAGCAATAGAAATAAGTACAAAATTTCAATTTTAACCTGTTACGTTTCAGGAGACAGACAGATGGAGAGCTGAGACTGTAATAGGGTCCCATTGGTACCCTACAGGACCCTAGTAGTAGTAGTAGATATAAGGATGGGTTTGCACAAGGTGGTTTTAGGTAATAGGTAGTTAAAGAAATATATTTTAATGCAAATATGTATTTATTATTCCATCCCTTTTTCCCTTTTATTGTCGGGCAACAGTTAGCAGTCTGGTTTGATCCATAGATATGTGAGATTTCTTTATTTGTTACATTTTCTAGTCTGTCCTTTGGTTGTTCCATTGGAATTCTGAAATATACAATTTATACATTAATGATTTTCAATAATAATAAATTAAGAGTAAGAGGATATACTGAAATGGTCTATAAAGTATAATAGGCTAACATATTTACTCTTACAAAACACTTATGATGAACCATTATAATTTGTAAAGTGTTATTGTGTTTGTGTATCATTATGTATTTAACTATGATATAGGTGTGTATTTTAATTTAAGAATTGTTTTGTTAAATTAGACTCCTGCCTATTTTGTTCAAATAAATGATTTTATTATAATGAGTCATTGTGTTATTTTATATTTCCAAAAATCCATACTAATATTATAAATGCGAAAGTGTGTCTGCCTGTCTGTCTGCTAGCTTTTCACAGCCCAACAGTCTAACCGATTTAGATGAAATTTAGTACCTACAGAGTTAGCTTACATCCCGAGGATGGACACCGGCTACTTTTTATTCTGGAAAATCAAATAGTTCTCACAGGATTTTCAAAACCTAAATCCACACAGATGAAGTCGCGGGCAATAGTCATCCCATGACCTTGACTTGTATCTCACTGGTAACTACCATCTGCCAAGAGTCTTATAGATGTGAGGACGTAGAATAAATAGATAATAGCCGCATGTAGGACCTATTTGTAGGTACCTACTACCTACCTAAGTAGGTACCTATTCGTTTGCACAAGATGGTTTTAGGTAATAGGTAAGTACTTAGGTACTTACTTTTATGAATCCATCCATCGAATTAATCGGCTTTAGTGCTTCATTAAGCTGCTCGCACAAGTACAGCACATAATATTTGTCCATCCGAAACAAGTGTCGGAACTCAGCGTCGGGAAATTCAAAGGGATTACTTCCATCACTAATTACGTGCTCATGTTATTTTCGTTCTAAATTCTCTATTTCAAACTAATAAAAAAAGCGCGAGACATGTTTTTTGATCTTTTAATAATTGAGTTAAAGTTCTATGAGCTTATACCCACCTCTAATCTCGATGATAAAATTATCCCTCTCAAATGTCAAAAGAGGACAGTTTATCTTCTTTTATTTGGCCCCATGCTATAGACGGTGGATAAATAGTCCCCCGAGTCCCCGTGAAATGTCAAACGGGGATAAACTTCTCCTCTCCCCTGTTGCCGTGCTCTGAGGGGTGGAGAAGTTAATGTTATCTCCTGTGCAGTGGATAAAATCGGGGGATATAATTTTTATCTTCGGCCCATGCTAGCCGTGCTGCAGGCCTAGCATGGGCCGGGAAATTTTCTCCCCGAGGAAAGGATAAAAATTTTATCCCCTCCGATAGTTATTTCCACTCTCCGAGCATGGGCACAGGGTTGGATATAATTATCCCCGGTGATAAGGCGGGGAAAGACTAGTCCTCGGTTAATGTCAAAGTGTTATTATTTTTTATCTGTGCTTTTGATTTTGCTCGTTTTCGTTACTCGTAACTCGTCTGTGGCTGCTTTTTATTTTAAAAGAGCTAGAAGCCGGAGCCGTAAAATAGTTTAAAAAACATTCACAGAAGATTATGCACGTAAGTATTGTTATTGTTTGTGTTTACCTAACCTAACTCCACTTTTGAATTATCCAAATTAAAAAATAAACGAATAGTTGAAATTCCTAGCTATCACAGTAAGTATCACAAAGACAATTTATGTTAGTCAGTACACAAAATTGAAGTGATAATATATTGATATTGTTAGCGACAAAGAAATGCATAAATTGTTGTTTTATTTGCAGACATGGAAATATGTACTTGAAGAAGGGCACTGGCCACTGACTGACAAGTATGATGAGGCAGCTCGGGATGTAGGACCACCGGGAAATGTCTCAATAGTGCCGTCGGTCACATATATGAGCACATAAGTGTTCAATATTAATTATCACTGTTGGGCATAAATGCTCAACAGGAATTGGACCTGAAGACTCCATAATGGGCAGTCAGAGAGATGCGTGTATTAATTTAGTTCTATTAAATGTGTGTCTTGTATAACAAACTCAAAATAACTTTAGGTACCTACCTATTGGAATAGGTAAGTTAGGTACACATCTTATCAACATAAAATATTTTCATTATTGTTTGAGATGATGATAAAACTAACAGTTCAGCACACTGCACTGAGAAGAGTTCAATATCACTTAAAATTGGTTAAGCTGGTATGGTTTGAGCTATTAAACTAACCTAATTTCTTTATAAGCATGTCAAGCCAATGTTTTTTATCTTATGGCAGGAAATCTTTGAAGTGTCGGTGGTGGACTATAGTGAGACTGTCCTTTTACCCACTTTGTACACAGTGGGTACTTTATAAAACCAATAGCCCCGAGTGGTTTTCCTATAAATGCCAATAAATAAATAAAAAGTAAGTAGAGGATATGTACATTTTTGTAATTTGTAAATAGTTATGAATATAGGAAGTTATTCTATGGCAGTGTGGTTTGATTGAACATTAAACTTGTTACTTCCTTTTCTTAAGGATAATAGCACTACTTTTAGATCTGTTAAGTTAACATCAGAGATTTGTGTACATCCAAATAAGCATTGTTTTAATTGGTATTCCTAATATTATGCCTAAGAGTTTGTGTTTGTTACTCAATCACACAGAAAGAGTACTTAAAGCAAAATTATTTTTTGAAGAAACTTATTTTTTGTTATAGCAGCAATAGAAATAAGTACAAAATTTCAATTTTAACCTGTTACGTTTCAGGAGACAGACAGATGGAGAGCTGAGACTGTAATAGGGTCCCATTGGTACCCTACAGGACCCTAGTAGTAGTAGTAGATATAAGGATGGGTTTGCACAAGGTGGTTTTAGGTAATAGGTAGTTAAAGAAATATATTTTAATGCAAATATGTATTTATTATTCCATCCCTTTTTCCCTTTTATTGTCGGGCAACAGTTAGCAGTCTGGTTTGATCCATAGATATGTGAGATTTCTTTATTTGTTACATTTTCTAGTCTGTCCTTTGGTTGTTCCATTGGAATTCTGAAATATACAATTTATACATTAATGATTTTCAATAATAATAAATTAAGAGTAAGAGGATATACTGAAATGGTCTATAAAGTATAATAGGCTAACATATTTACTCTTACAAAACACTTATGATGAACCATTATAATTTGTAAAGTGTTATTGTGTTTGTGTATCATTATGTATTTAACTATGATATAGGTGTGTATTTTAATTTAAGAATTGTTTTGTTAAATTAGACTCCTGCCTATTTTGTTCAAATAAATGATTTTATTATAATGAGTCATTGTGTTATTTTATATTTCCAAAAATCCATACTAATATTATAAATGCGAAAGTGTGTCTGCCTGTCTGTCTGCTAGCTTTTCACAGCCCAACAGTCTAACCGATTTAGATGAAATTTAGTACCTACAGAGTTAGCTTACATCCCGAGGATGGACACCGGCTACTTTTTATTCTGGAAAATCAAATAGTTCTCACAGGATTTTCAAAACCTAAATCCACACAGATGAAGTCGCGGGCAATAGTCATCCCATGACCTTGACTTGTATCTCACTGGTAACTACCATCTGCCAAGAGTCTTATAGATGTGAGGACGTAGAATAAATAGATAATAGCCGCATGTAGGACCTATTTGTAGGTACCTACTACCTACCTAAGTAGGTACCTATTCGTTTGCACAAGATGGTTTTAGGTAATAGGTAAGTACTTAGGTACTTACTTTTATGAATCCATCCATCGAATTAATCGGCTTTAGTGCTTCATTAAGCTGCTCGCACAAGTACAGCACATAATATTTGTCCATCCGAAACAAGTGTCGGAACTCAGCGTCGGGAAATTCAAAGGGATTACTTCCATCACTAATTACGTGCTCATGTTATTTTCGTTCTAAATTCTCTATTTCAAACTAATAAAAAAAGCGCGAGACATGTTTTTTGATCTTTTAATAATTGAGTTAAAGTTCTATGAGCTTATACCCACCTCTAATCTCGATGATAAAATTATCCCTCTCAAATGTCAAAAGAGGACAGTTTATCTTCTTTTATTTGGCCCCATGCTATAGACGGTGGATAAATAGTCCCCCGAGTCCCCGTGAAATGTCAAACGGGGATAAACTTCTCCTCTCCCCTGTTGCCGTGCTCTGAGGGGTGGAGAAGTTAATGTTATCTCCTGTGCAGTGGATAAAATCGGGGGATATAATTTTTATCTTCGGCCCATGCTAGCCGTGCTGGAGTGGATAATGGAAAGCAAAGGTTTACTCGCTAAGTCACAATTTGGTTTTAGAAAAGGTCTTGGCACAACTGACAGCCTTGGAGTTCTCTCTACAGACATCCGAATAGCCCTAGCTAAAGGTGAGTACCTTGTGGGAGTATTTCTGGATATTGCAGCAGCGTATGACAATGTTCTGCTCCCGGTGCTCAGGCAGAAACTGCAACAGCTGAGTATCCCACCGAGAATGACACGTATCATATGTAATCTTCTCTCAGACAGAACTATTCTGGTGAGAACAAAATCCCAAAGTCTTCCCCCCAGAATGGTCTGGAAAGGTCTCCCTCAGGGTTCTGTTCTGAGCCCACTGCTCTATAATATCTATACTTATGATCTCGAACTGTCTGTAGAGAGTTTCTGTAACATCCTACAATACGCTGATGACATAGCCCTCTACTCCAGCTCCAACTCCATGGACGAAATTTCTACTCGGTTGAACTTTGCTTTGCAGTATCTAGGACAGTGGCTATCAGATCACGGGCTCACATTATCAGTCGATAAATGCAAGGCTGTCATCTTCACTAGAAGAAGACAAATTCCTCTTCCCAATATTGTCTTCGAGGATCAACACATTACACTTGTAAGCAAAACAAAATTTCTTGGTGTAGTATTAGATTCCAGACTTAACGGCGTAGCTCACTCTGAATATATAAGCCGAAAATGTGAAAGCTCTATCAATATCCTTCGGGCTCTATCAGGGGTATGGTGGGGAGCCCATCCATACACACAAAAAATATTGTACAATGCCATAGTACGCAGTCATTTGGACTACGGATTATTCATATTAGATCCTATCAATAAATCGGCCGTAGAAAAACTAAACAAACTCCAATATAAATGCCTCAGGATAATTCTTGGGGCAATGAAATCTTCCCCCACTAATGCATTGCAAGTAGAGTGTGTTGAACCTCCAATTCTTCTACGTGCTCAATATCTCAGTGATCGCTTTATTTGTAAGGTTTTGCAACTCTCTTCCCACCCTTTATTAAATAGCCTCAATAACCTATCACCCGTCATAAAACCTAATCAGGACCCCCCTTGCCTTTTAAAAAGTTTCCTCAAGTTCACCCGCTTACCACACCCCCTGCTCTCATCACCCAAGCTCCCTTTGTTCTCCACTAGTTTTGCAGGATTGACTCATTACCCAACCATTGCTAGCCTAGGACTTAGCAAAGACACAGTGGAAGCTGATGCTAAATTCAATGAAATATATCAGAAAAATTGGCCAGAACATTTAGCAGTATTTACAGATGCTTCCAAATTATCTACTAATGGGTGTGTCGGTATAGCTTGTTGGATTCCAAAATATAAAATAACTTTACAATATAAATGCCCCCCAGAAACAACGGTATTCACTGGAGAGTCTATCGCCATTTTAGAAGCTATCCTTTTTATAGAATCCCATAACATTCAACAATCATTAGTACTGACAGACTCCTTAAGTTGCCTCCAAGCACTTAAAGGAAACCCCTTTCGTAGTAGAGCACTTATCTCCACCATCTTTAAAATCAAAGAAACCCTATATTCCTGCCACCAAAAAGGTCTATCTGTCACATTGGCTTGGATACCAGGTCACACTGGTATAAAAGGTAATGAGAACGTGGATGCCTATGCAAAGCTTGCCACTGAGACAGGTTCCCTTTCTCACTATATGAACCATACTCAGGATTTGCGAGCTCTTGCCAAAATCGACCTTATCAACTCATGGACTGCATTGTGGATTGAATCAAAATTGGTCAAAGGCAAATATTATGCTTCGATGCAGCCTGAAATTCCTCGAAGGCCCTGGTTCTTTTTTCATCAAAATATGGTTCGATGGGTTGCTTCAACCATCACTCGATTGCGTATCGGGCACGCCTGCACTCCAGTCCATCTGGCCAAATTGCGAATTAGGGATAACTCTATATGTGAATGCGGTTTGGACGAAGGGTCAGCTTCTCACATACTATTCTCCTGCCCCAAACTCCTCCATAAGTTATATGATGTCCTCCCTCCTAAGATCCCCCGTCCTATAAGTGTTGAATGTCTATTAATGTTTGTGTTTAGTCCTTATGTAAAATTCTTATGTAAATATATTAAGTGTAACAAGATAAAAGTGTAAATATCTATTTGTTTAGTCTATAGATTAACAATATTATAGTATAATGTACATAATCTCTCCTCTTGTGTTGTTGTAGGTTAACAAATACTAACAATAATCTAACTATTGTACAGCGTGTTTGGAAAATTCAATAGTAGAATTCTGAAACCGAGCAACCTCCTTCGTGTTTTCTTCAATCTACGCGATATTGGCGAAGTAAATTGTGCCGTGGTGGCACTACCAAAAGCCACTAAGCAAGAAACAACAACAACAACAATTTTAATGACATTAATAAATTATAACCAAGTTTTCATGTTTTCGTGTGCTGTAGTAAATATTTATATTTCTGTTAAATTTATCTGACCCTGCTTTAATAACAGGACTCTGTAGTCTGTATTTCCTTTCACCACCTCGATAACTATATTCTAAGGATTGATTTAGTGACTCGATTCATGCCTGAACGATTGACCACGGCTACGGATTACGGACTTGTTTTTGCTTTGTGAAATGATTTTTCTGTGAATATATTTGTGCAGAAAAATGCCACGGAGATCTCGATGTGTGTCTGGATGTGACTAATTCGGTAAGTATAAAATCAGCTTACTCGTAATCTAACTCAAAATTACTTCAATGAGTCAAACTCTATGCACCATTAAGGCACCATTAGCACATTAGGTATTTTATCATGATACTAGGTATATAGTTCCTGCAATTTCGTCCGCTCGAAAGAACTATTTTAGAAATCCCGTGAGAAGTCCAATTTTCCGGGATAAATTTGGCCTACAAGTTACAACCGTCTGATGCAAGCTATCTCTGTACCAAACAGATGATGACCACTACTTTGTCTACGTGGATTTAGGGTTTTTGGGAATCCCATGGGAACTGTTTGAGTTTTCCGTGACAAAAGAAGCCTATGTCCTTACCTGGATGCAAGTTATCTCTGTACTAACTTTCATCATAAACGGTTACACAAATTTACTGTAAAAAGCTAGCATACAGACAGGTTGACACACTTTTGCATTTATCATATTGCTATGGATTATTAACTACTAATTCTGTAAATTTTTTGTTTTGTAATTAAGTGTACTTACAACATTTGTTTTGAACTTTATTGACTAAGTTATTTTTATATTATAGGTATCAGCTATCAACTAATTAAGTACAATAAGTAAGTATAGACTAATGCATATTTTATGTTATTACTTTTTCAGATGTTTGCATGGCTTTCCAAAACCTGGCTACTCCTCTCTTTGAAACCATTTAAACAATGAAAAGAGATAGTAGGACAACATTTAGAAAGCAAGACTGATAATGAAATAATATATAGTTACGAATTATCAAATTTGCAATCACCAGTTTGAAGATCGTTGAAATACACCAGTTGTGGTAGTAATATGAAAGTTATGAAAAGTAAATAACCAAAAATTTTGGATTTGAGCGTTACCTATTTCACAATCTCGTGGGTCTTGAATTTGGGTATGTATTTTATGTACCTAGTTACGAATTTATGAAAATAAAATATTTTACAAAACCTTAAAACTACTTAACTTTTATTTCTATAGTGTTTTATAATTTACTATCTTAAAGAGTCAGTCTTGTAATATATATTTTTAAACATGTTTTAAACAAACGTTAATGGAATTATTGATATTTTTTTAAAACATGTTCAAAAATATAAAATATTCTAGTAAAGTACATTTAAATAGCATTTAAATTTTCGCGCTCCCGCACGCCTCGCGCGCTTTTAGTGCCCTCTAGATGTGAGCACACGCGTAACTTTGAAAAAGAAATCTAGAGTCGCACATCTATCTCTAGTATATAGTAGATAATCTATGAGTAGGATGTAGGTGTAGGCACAGAAGTCAGAACACTACGTCAGAACACTATTAAGGCTCCCCCACACAGCCGCGTTATTATCGGTCGATAATATCGCATGCGTTATTGCGATATCTGTTTTCAGTACATTTTTTATTAGGATGGTCATGTAGTTACACACTGCTGCGATAATAACGCCGCAATGGAAGTAGGACGTAAATGCAATAACGCATGCGATATTATCGACCGATAATAACGCGGCTGTGTGGGGGAGCCTTTACCCTAGTGTAGGGACCATAGATAATATTCTATACCTGCTACTCGCAGATAGAGTAATAAAGCTAGATACAGGAACGTTTGTTTTCTCATTTACAGCACAGATAAAGTTACTAATGTGATAAACAGAAACGCAGCTAACCTATTTTTTGTCCCTTATCGTGTAACCGATTTTTTCCAAGAATACATACAAGGAATAGGTACAACTTTAGTTGCAAAACAAACTTTGAGAATTCGTGGTGTCATTGTATTTCTCATTAGTTATTTACTTGTTTTCACAAAAAAAAAACGTTTAAAACAAATTGTTGTTACAAGTGTTGATCGGTTAATACAAATATTACTAAACAATAACTAATTGGCCCCGATTCTCTAGTCTCTCTCTAAACTAAATTTAGAGTATCTGCATCCTTTTCTTTTTACTTATGCTAAAAAAGGAACGGAACATGACTTTCACATTTAAAGACTCTAAATTTTAGTGCACAATACAAATTTAAACAGTAGGTTCGCGAGTGCGTGCTAAAATCACGGGTTTTACCATCTAAAAATTAAATTTAGAAATGTCAAACTGCTTCTGTCGTTTTCATATTACAATAGTAAGAAGAGGGTGCGAATACTCTAAAATTAGGTTGTGCTTAGAATCGGTGCCATTGGCCCCGATTCTCTAGTCTCTCTCTAAACTAAATTTAGAGTATCTGCATCCTTTTCTTTTTTTAGCATTAGTAAAAAGAAAGGGATGCAGATACTCTAAATTTAGTTTAGACAGAGACTAGAGAATCGGGGTCGTGTTATTCATCGTTACGTCGTGCTATCGCTATCTCATACGCGGTTACACAGTACTTTAATCTAGCTTTTTTTACTCAATCTACGCTGCTACTGCTGCTATGAGCAAGGAATCGTGAAATAAAAAATCAATTTTTTTAACTGGTTTTACGGCACTGGGTTCTAACTCTTTTGAGCCAGATAAACTGTGGGGCGTGGGCTAATAGTCTGTGGTAGGAACCGCAGTGCTGCCAGGTTTTAATTTCACTTTACTCATGCTTATTGCTTGTAGATTTTGAGATAATAATATGTTATAGGTATTTGTGACAGTAAGTTTTAATTATTTTTAAATTTTAATCTAAAAGAATAACCTGTTGAAATTATTTACACGAATTACTCTAAGGAAAATCAAGCTGCTAGTTTTGTTTTTCCTTAAATTTAAGGTAAAATATATTTCATGGCACCACTGAAAGTGTTTTTTTTTTGGATTTTGTCCACAGATGCAATAGAATGGAACATAGTACACCCTACACCTATACACGAACCAATTTGCAACTTTGATCCAACTTGTAGATCCAATTCCTATCGGGCTCAAGTCGGCCCCCGATCATGCTCACTCACTTGACCTGTGAGGCTGTGACATGGCTGTGACCATGAATATTTGTATTTTGTGATTAGACATAGGTAACGCACCAATAGTCTATTTTATTCGAAATTGCAATTTTCAAACGAAATCAAGCTTTTTTTCTGGTCGGTGAAATCAAGTAAAATGTGTCATGTCATTCGTAATTCTTTACATTTCCGTGCAAATAAGTGATTCTCGTGTGTTTTAGGTTTTTCTTTCTTCTTTCTTGTTGCTTTGTACCTAGCACGTTTCAGTGCTTAAACATAATATGCACTCGTGTTGTTCCGTTAATCTTTATAAAGGTTTGTAATAGGGTTTAGGGAGTAATAACCACAACTGGTGTTTTCTTTTGTCTGGTAGCAGTTGTCGATTCTTCAGCTTGGTTAGCCGCCATCTTGCCGGCTAAACTGTATTGTACTGCCGAATGAAATGAACAGTAAAAAATAGTATTGGGAAAAGAAATGGGTGCAGTATTTTAATAGAAAGCATAAAGGTATGTGGCAGATCAATAAATAATTTTGTCATAACCCTTTTCAGTGTTGTGGTCTTGGTGGTCTTAAGTCCTAAAGAATAAAAAGGATATGTTGGCTGTTGTTTTCTAGATTTAGTTGTGTCCATTGCCAATGTCTGCTAGTTGATTATTAGTTGTTCAGCAGTTGATCTTTCGGTAGAAAGTGCATTATACCTAGATGCACAAAAACAGTATTATAGGACTTTGTCATAAACTTTATCAAGTACTTTGTAGTACCTAGTTGAACTACATGAGTTTTGAATCATCATGAATTTACCTCTGGTTCGGAATACCCTTTCTATTTGAGAATATATTGGTTAAGGTCGAGCCAGACTGTTGTAAATAAGTCCTCCACATCAGTCTCCACCAGCGGTTGATTTTACAATGAAATTTTCTGTTGTAAACCGCCGGTGGAGACCAATCTGGAGGGCTTATGTACAACAGTCTGGCTCTGCCTTTAATGCTGGTTCAGTAAATTCTAATTACTATGTATAACACTAGTGCTGTGTAGGAAAGTTTTGTAGATGCCGAGCTTTGAGTGCAGTGAGACGATTTTAGTTCAGAGCAGAATAGCATAGTGGTGACCATGACTTGGGTGTGAGGCTAAATTGAAATTAAATTAAACATGCATTATTGTATGCAAAAATATTTAAAAAAAATAGGTATAGTTGGCAACCTTATCGCTTTAAAACCTGAATTTTGAGGCTAGTGCTGTAAAACCAAGAAAGAAATCTTATAACAAAAAAAATTGTTATGCTATATTTATCCTTATGATTTGATATGAGTTAGGACTCCATTTAAGTCAAAATGCAATAATTCTGGTAATAAATAAATATTCATACTCATATTCACATGTTATAAACAAAGTACAAAGTTGTTGTCAGTTTGTAATTTGTATTGTCTTGATTCTTGGTAAGTGAGTGCAAAGTTAAATTGGTTCGTACAAGCTCAGTGGTTTTGACTGAATAAAGATTAGACTGTGGGCAGTTCCTTCGTTTTCGATCAAATATGGTTGAAGTCCTGCAAATATCAAAAAAAAATTAAAACTGCAACTGAAGGGTTGTAATTCTAAAGGGTCTAAGTGTCAATTTTATTATTTAGAGATATAACAAAAAAACTTAATAAAATGAACAAATCAATGAAATAGTTATTTATTTTTACTTAAATCAATTAAAAACATATCTTATTACTATAGTAAGTCGTAAAAAATTTAAAAAAGTAGGAATCCAAGGAAGTAATGAAAAATAAACATTCATTATTTTGGAATGTCATAAGTGCCTTATGAAGTAATATTGAAAATGGACTAAGTGCCTTCATAAATAATATTGTTTAATCAAATCTTTATAGAATGCTTTATTTTTGGTGGGTATGTATGGTAACATGTCCGTCAAATCTTTCAATTTTTCTTTTGATTTCGATTTCGAGCTTAAAGTGCTGGTAAAGTGTAGTTTTTTTTCAAAGGGGAATATTCGAAAATGTTGACTAATATTACCCTATCCCCTCCAACTAAGCGTTTAGCTTGTGCTAGAAGTAGGTACGACAATAGTGCAACGGGTGGGATTTGAACCGGCGACCTTTCGGTTTTCAGTCCGCTCCTCTGACCGTTGAGCTATTGAGGCTCAGATTTGATTCCGAGACTTGCCTTTTTAGGGTTCCGTACCTCAAAAGGAAAAACGGAACCCTTATAGGATCACTTTGTTGTCTGTCTGTGTCTGTCAAGAAACCTACAGGGTACTTCCCGTTGACCTAGAATCATGAAATTTGGCAGGTAGGTAGATCTTATAGCTGACATTTGGGGAAAAATCTGAATACCGCGAATTTAGGGTTAGATCACACAAAAAAAATTAAATTGTGGTCATGAACTAATAATTAGTATTTTCAACTTTCGAAGTGAGTGACTATATCAAGTGGGGTATCATATGAAAGGTCTTAACCTGTACATTCTAAAACAGATTTTTATTTATTTTTATGCATCATAGTTTTGAATTATCGTGCAAAATGTCGAAAAAATACGACTAGTACGGAACCCTCATTGTTCGAGCCTGACTCGCACTTGGCCGGTTTTTGAAAATATTTGCACTCTGCCCCGGTACTGAGGTCATTATGCGATTCTATTAAATCACACGAGGTAACTTATTTTATCATTGCGAATCCATGAATTGTTCATATTTGTAACTTTGTAGTATTTAAAAAATCCGTTCAAGTCTTAAAAATCATTTCTGTCCATTTTAACCACTTCATATGAATTTTTGTGGCATGATTCTTGTATCATTTTTTCCACATCCTTTGGTTCAAAACACTTAAATAGGTACTTTCTTCTCTTTTCAATTTCAGCAAAATCTCGATCGTAAGACATAAAGGAGTGACCACTTACCAAGTATTTATGATCAACTTGATGATGCCCGCGACTTAGTCCGCGTGGATTTAGGCTTTTAAAAATCCCGTGGGAACTCTTTGATTTTCCGGGATAAAAAGTAACCTATGTTCTTCTCCGGGATGCAAGCTATCGCTGTACCAAATTTCGTCAACATCGGTTGAACGGATGGGCCGTGAAAGGCTAGCAGACAGACGGACAGACACACTTTCGCATTTATAATATTAGTGATCAATAATATAAAGACCATTGGCTACTAAATAGATCAAGGCGAAAAGAACCATTCTATTTTTATTTTGCCCTATGCAGTTGTCACTCCAAATAACTGCATGTTTTTTTTTTAAAGTTTTCGTTTTCTCTGAATATTTTGATCATTCGATGAAGTAGCGTCCATTTTAAACGCGTAATTTAGTCAACTGAGCGCACATAAACTATAACACCATACTAACAGCCGTCCGCCACCCGCAACCGTGGCCCGCACGCCATAACTTTGTGTGTGCGTAAAATTTTCAAACGAAACAGGTACTTGGATCCATTTGGGATATTGTTAGGTTTGGCACTTAGATTGTATTTTCGTAAAAATATTGATTTTTGATTTTTGGCACTTAGAACCCTTTAGAATTAAAACCCTTCAATTCAAATCAAAATCATGTTTATTTTAATGATCAAAATCATAAAATAAACTATTGATAATCGCTCAACATACATGGGGGTGGTTTGGATTTGGGACCCCTTAATATAAGGTATTCGACGTCACATCCCCGGCTACCCTGTATACAGCATCATCTAATTCGTGTTCCGAGGCAAGTTTCATCGTTTTGTCCGACTCGTGGATCCGTCAGAGGAATCGAGCTGGGATATAAAGTTGCTTATTGGTCGTCTTTTGTTTTTTTATGTCTGTAATGGTAACTTACAACTTTGTATTCACTAGTTAGCTTAGGCCGGGTTCCCACTACGCGGACCGGCAGATCTGCCGAAAAACCGGACACCGGACAGAGTGTTCACATTACATCGGATCCCGGAAAGAAATTCAGACAGTCCTCAGTTGAATTTGGACCTGCGCGCACAATGGACGACGAAATTGTTGTGTTGTGGTGGTATCTTAATAGAAGGCAAAATAAAAGAAACATTGGGTACACCCTATTTTACGGGAAAGATTTCACTTGGAACATTTGAAACATTAATGGGTGAACTTAGAAGAGACGAATCAAAGTTCTTCAATTATTTCGAATGACAGCAACCACTTTTGACGATTTACTGGGACGACTAGACATAAGAGTACGAGATACAAGTTTCAGAGAATGTATTTGCCCAGAACAAAGATTAGCCATATGTCTAAGGTAAGATATTTTATGCACTAGATTGCGTAATAATAGTTTTGACGTAGGTACCTACTTAAGACTGTATGAATGAATGAATGTTTGCTATGTATGTTTGTTTCATGAATGTGAATATATATAAGTGTGTGTGTGTGAGGGTGTATGTATTTGATAATCATTATGAATTAAAAATGCAAACAATTATTTAAGTATTTATTTGTACTCAAACTTAAATCCTTCAAAATCTAAGTAATCTGAGTCTTGGGAATGTATGGAACGATTACTAATGCTGATGGCGAAGCTGGAATCGGATTCGATGTCTGAGATGAAGTTGATGGTATAGATGTTGTTGCCTGTTGATTGCTACTATTATATTGCGGTAGAGTATCCAGGGTAGTGTTGATCTTGCGTAGGTATTGGCTGTTGATTGACGCTATTATGTGTGTAGTATCCAGAATACTGATCTGGTCCGGTTATCTGATTATATGAATCACGCCAATGTCCGTAATTTGGTCTTCTCATAATTCCTACTTTTAATTTTTTGCAACATTGTCATGACGCTAGCTTGAAATTCTAAAGTCTCTTCGATAGTTAAAGTGTTTCAAGATTGGTATAATGCCTTTGAAGAAAGATAGATGATGGTTTTCCTTTTCTGGGTTTATTCTGGAGTCCAAAAACTTTACCATCCTGTCATTTACCTCTTTATTATCAATTTTTTTTTTATCTTTAATTAAAGGTGAACGAAAATCTGATTCCATGCCTACTTCAGTCTCGGGTTCTTGCTTTTTTTGAACTGACTCATGTGGTGGTCGAGGTTCGGAGACTTTTTTTCAAAAACATTAATTGCTCGTGATATAATAATTTCGTGTCTTTTTGGTCGAAGATCCAGATTTAGACTCATCTTTTTGTTTCTTACTGTCTTAAGCCACGAATCTCGGATATTATTCCATTTAGTTGAAACCTGTTTTCCTGAAATCATAAAAAAATATCATAAAACAATACAATTTGTTTCTTGGTGACGTATAAAGTAATAATGTATTAACAAAAAATACTTTTTTTTCAGATATTTAGCTTCAGGATGTTCATTCAAAGAAATACATTACTCATACAGAGTAGGCGTTTCGACAATAAGTAAACTAATAAAAGAAATGACCCCACGTCATTTGGGAAAACCTAAAGACAGATTCCTTAAGCTGCCTGATACTGAGAGAGAATGGAATGGAGGACATCGCTTCAGGATTCGAAAGAAAAGCCAACTTTCCTCACTGTCTTGGAGCAGTAGATGCAAACATATCAGAATTTTGAAACCAGCCAAGAGTGGTTCTATGTTCTTTAATTACAAGGAGTATTATTCTTTTGTATTAATGGCAGTTGTCGATTCAGAGTACCGATTTATTTTTATTAGTGTGGGCTCATTTGGCAAGGAATGCGATTCCAGTATATTAAAGGATAGTACATTTTGGCAAAAGATCAATGATGGTACTTTAAATGTACCAAAGCCTAGACCGCTTCATGAAAACTTGCACGAAGAATTACCGTTTATACTTGTTGGCGATGAAGGCTTTGCTTTAACACCTAATCTCCTACGTCCATATGGAGGTACACATTTGAATACTGATAAAAAGATTTTTAACTATAGACTAAGTCGAGCAAGAAGGTATGTTGAGTGCGCTTTTGGTATTCTGGCAAATAAGTGGCGAATAATCCATCGAGCTATAGATCTCAACGTAGACACAGCAATTCAAGTAATTAAAGCTTGTGCAGTCTTACATAATTTTGTAAGAGAAAAAGATGGTATAAATTTTGAAAGTTACCAAAATATAGAACATAGACAAGAAACTACACTCATGAATCGAAATGTGTCGAGTCGAGGTGGCCCTAATGCCAACGCTATACGGACATCATTTACTAATTATTTTGTTTCAGATATTGGTTCCGTTCCGTGGCAGGCAGCAGCTATAAAATAAAATTATCAATGCATTTACATTCTATCAATAAAACATTAAAAACTCACCGTACTGTTTTCTTTCTTTTTCATCCAGTTCATCGAAGTTTGGTTTCAGTATTAAACATACTTCACGCCATGCTGCTAACTTTAAGTTTTTGTCTTTATAAACGTCTTCGGTCTTATCCCACAGAACAGGTCTCTCTTGGACAAGCGTAATTAAAGTTTCTGCTTGAATATCCATGCTAAACGTCTACTTTTACCAGAACATGCGAGCCGAATGACGTGAGTGGAACACGGGCGGGGCGAGGGGAGCACGAGCAGGGCGAGCGGGGGACAGATACCGGCACAAACTCGTTCACATTACTCCGGGCCCGGTCGTTCTACCGGCAATTCGTAGTGACAAAACGTTCGGTAGAAATGCCGGGCTCGGCAAAAATGCCGGACCCGGGATAATGTGAATAGCTTCATATAAATTGTACAGCCACTAGCTCTTCCGGCAGATTTACCGGCGCGGCAGATCTGCCGGTCCGGCGTAGTGGGAACCCGGCCTTAGTTGCTGATTCGCCTTCCTCTAACCGTTTAGTAATTTCACATTTATCTTTCATAGAAAGCACAACACGTTTTCGTTTAGGCATTTTAAATATTTTAAATCAAGAGTTTACTTTCACAAATTTAGTTAATAGCGGCTGCTTGGGAGTGTCATAGAGTACAACGAAGCAGTGAGCACTGTAGCGCGGGAGTAGTTCGGATAAGCGGTCGTTCGGTCGAACGTCTGTTTGAATTATTGCTTTCTACAAACTCTGCGAGCTTGTTTTGTAAGTTTATTCTTTGGTGAATATTTGAGGATCATTGTCACAGTTTTTAGCCTGACACCGAACTGATTCAATAATGCCGCAGCTATTTGGAAATCTTGCATCGTGTGGGGTAACGATTTGTTGCAATATTCTTGACGTTATAATTCAAAATTACGCTTTAAATGGCCATTACCCATTTCCACTACCCATCTGCAAAGAGTAACATATCTTGTCCTGTTTCCTTGTGGTGTAGGATAGTTTTCTTCTTTACCCCAGACTTTTTAGCGTGTCTCTGTAATTTTTTGCGAACGCGGTTTCGGTCTACATATTTTTTTTGTATTTTACCAGGATTGTGACCTATATTTTTTTTGGATGTGTGAATGAATAGCCATTATATCTTCCTCTTTAATTTTATTATATAATGGACTGTAAGGTTTTTTTCGCTTACTGGGCAAATTATGCGACTCCATTGGTGAATAATAAAAGACTTTTTTGGGTTTCTTAAATGTCATTAGTTCTTCTGTGCAAACTTTGTGTATAATAATAGTTTTTGTCCTTACCATGTCTTCTATGCCATGAAGAACTGTAAAAACATGTTTGCAGTGCGCTTCTAATCCACTTCCTCCATAAACGTGACACTGGCGAAACACTCTGTGCCCAGCTGGCACACCTAAAAGCCAATAATTGGGAATTGAATTGAACTAATCCACTTCCAGCTGTACATTCACAGTGGCTCTCCTCTATCATTCCATAATTATCCATTTTTAGTAAAACTATGTACAGGAGTTTCTTCATTTGGCATTTGCTTTGCATTGTGCATGAAAGTAGGCATAGTTTCCCTCAAAGGCAACACGAAGGGTTACCAAACCTCTACCTTCATACAGAATTCTTCCTTTGGTGTTCACTTGAAACCTAAAATAATAAACAGGTATGTAAGTATGTGTTATTTATTCTGGATCATAATCAATAACAAAAGAAGAGGAATAGATCATGATATTTGTTCAGTAAAGCCAGTTGTTTTTCGCGTTCCTTCTCAGTCTGTGCCATTTTGGAAATCTGCAGTGCTTTGACTAGGTTTTGGTTTTTTACCAGAAGATCCTCCAGAGGATCCTCTGCTGCCGCCATTATGTGGCAACAGAAATGTTGGAGAGCTAAATCGAAGGACCGTAAGAATTATCAAAATTTATGAAAAGGTTCTACATATTTTTTTGTATTTTACCAGGATTGTGACCTATATTTTTTTTTTGGATGTGTGAATGAATAGCCGCTTCACTATTCCATGAAGTTACTGCTCCATAACATCTTTCTGTAAAGTTCTCTTTTTTGCGGCATTTTTAATATCATTTTTTTTAACGTTGTCCATACATAACATACCCTTGTATGTTAACCACCTAGCACTTTTGTTGTATTCCCTCATTTTTATGCCCTCCGTGTCATTTGATGTATACAAGTCATTTTTACAACTTTTAAAAACTTTTCTTGCTTTGCGCAAAACAACCTGTAACATATTCTAAAGCTGAATTTATTGTTGGATTATTTTAAAAAAAATCAAATCTACAATTACATTGGTGTCTATGTGATCATAATTAATTTCTGCCGAATTATTCGTTTCGTTTTTCGCCTCTTCCAAGGTTGTTAAATACTTCACATGTATCTTCTTCACAATTTGACCCAGGAGAATAGCTACTATTCATTAAAAGTGAGGTAAAAGAGAAATTCATTCGGATTAATCAATTAATTACTTAAGTGTTGTTTGAGGATTTCACAAAGAAGAGTCGTATTCCAGCCGTGT
The DNA here is from genome assembly GCF_902806685.2 of Maniola hyperantus. NCBI lineage: Eukaryota > Metazoa > Arthropoda > Insecta > Lepidoptera > Nymphalidae > Maniola > Maniola hyperantus. The sequence continues at coordinate 4,888,682 of NC_048561.1, forward strand.
TAATCAGTAATCATGAAATGAAAAAACAAAGTAAAGCCAGAAACAAAAAAAAAATTAAAAAAAAGTTTTTGTTCAGTATTCAGTATTCCCTTTCCTTGCTCGGATAATATTATGTAACGACGGCCGTTTAGTTTTCTCCGCGAATTTGTCATTTGACTTTGTAGAAGCACACCAAAAGCTGGATTTAGGTATTGATTAAATTTTTCAAAGTATTCCCTTTCTGACAGAGCCTCTAAAAAACATTTTCTACTTGGTGGGGCATTTTACTTTGTTTTAAGAACCTTTTCAGTCTGTATATTTCATTAAGGTATTTTTTGCATTTCCGGTTCCGGCCGTCAAGCGATAAAGTTGTGTTGTAAAGTGTCTCCACGAAATAAATCAAATTTGCTGTGAAAGTTCGATATCCGCCTTCTTTTCTTGTCTGCAAAGCTCTTTTTCTGTTAAATGCCTATTGAAACTGTCACACAACTTCACTTTGTCATCACCAACAGTATTATTGAAAGACAAACATAGTGAACATTGGTCTTTTTTTCGGCTTGTGAAAAGCGATATTAAATTCTGTCTGGAAAATGTGATCATAAGCCCATTGTTTTACAATAGATTTGTTGTTCAGATCACACCATTCTTTGTACTGGCGGTACATCATACACAAATTCAAATCACCATCTAGGTAAGTCTTGGTTGAACTTGCGCGACAATAATGTGATTCTTTTCGAGGGTATGAATTTGTGTTCACGCACTGCATCTTTATCAACTTCAGCTATACATTTATTTAAATTGCCGTGTTTTCCTCTATTATCTTCTTCTATCACTCCCGTAGGGCCAGCTTTTTTGACATTTCTGTAATGTCACAGTTGACTATATTACTAAAATCGAGAGCTGCAGTTAGTACTTGTTCACGTTGGAAAGCGCGGGCGCGGCGGCGGGTGCGGGCCCGGAGAAGTGGCGAGTTCGTGTTCACATTAGCCGCCAGGCGTTTGCGCGAGTGTGACGTGTTGTCAGAGATTGTAAACATGGACGACGATCTTTTATTTTTAACCGAAAATTCATATCTAAAGTGGGAGATGTTAAAAATTAGAATTGGTGTGCACGAAATTAATAAAGAAAGAGAACAGTATGGTGAATTTCACACTTTATATAGTAATTTGAGAGAACATCCTTCAAGATTTTTTGGATATACCAGGATGACAGTCAACTGTTTTGATTACATATTGGATTCAATAAGGAGTGAGATTTCAAAAGTAGACACAAATTTTCATAAAAGCATAAAACCCGAAGAAAGACTATTTGTAACTATAAGGTGAGTTTAAAAAAAAAAAGAATTTTCGTAGTTAATTATATTTAAAGTTTAATTTCCATAATTTGATGTGTTATATTCGTAACTATTGTAACTATGGTAAGCCTGGGACGTGAAACTATTCATTTCATTCATAACAACTTCTGTAATTTTGTTTCTCGTACGTAATTTTTGCATAGGAGTAAACTCCTTCATGTACGGCAACAGACTTTTAAAAAATAACAGGTCTTCGCAATCTTGTTCTTGCCTTTCGCTGCTTTGCGACAGTTTAATTTGTAATAATTCCAACTTTTTCTTCTCTAATTCCATGAATTCCTGTCTTACATCTTGTGCACATTTACGTTTGGTGCTCGTATATTGTGTACTTGTAGATGAACCAGCTATTGACTGGGGAGTTGGGGACCGTTCATTATTATCACTACAGTTTCCATCAGCAGTTTCATCTAAATTGCCTTCATTTAATTCTGGGGTAACGTCATCTTTTATAAACGGCATCATTTGAAAATATGGCCACATTGAAGTGTTTTGATCAGTTCCAGCATCTCCAGAACGAGAAACCGGAATTTTTTTAAACTCTTTCATAAATTGGTCCCGAATATTCTTCCATTTTTTTCTTAAAGCCTTTTCTATAAAAATTAAATATTGTTTAGTGTTGATGCCTTATATAATTTTAGTAGGTATATAAAGTAATTAGTATAGATATATTTAAATTTTACGTAATAATTGTATTTTTTTTATATGTTTCAGATATCTTTCCACTGGGTTGGCATTTCGATCTTTGGCTTATAGCTTTCGTTTGGGTGTTAGTACAGTGTCTGAGATTGTTTATAGTACCTGTGAAGCTATTTGGAAAAAAAATTTGAATTTCCACATGCCACTGCCATCTGAAGACCAGCTTAAGCATATTTCTTCAGATTTTGAGAAAATGTGGAACTTTCCTAACTGCATTGGCAGCTTAGATGGTAAACATTGTAGAATTAAACGACCTAAACGATCAGGATCGGCATTTTTTAACTACAAGCATTATTTCTCTATTGTTTTGCAAGCTGTGGCTGATGCGAACAAAAGATTTTTAACTATTGAAGTGGGAGGTAGAGGAAAGCAAAGCGACGGCGGTACATTCAACGCCTCGTCCCTGAACTGGTTACTCGAAAGAGGCGCATTCAATATTCCAGAACCAAGAACATTACCCAATTCTAATATTACAGCTCCATATGTTATAGTAGCCGATGAAGCTTATCCTCTTAAAGAGTATCTTATGCGTCCATATCCACAAAGAACATTGAATCAAGAGAGAGAACATTTTAATAATAGATTGTCAAGAGCGAGAAAAACCGTGGAGTGTGCATTTGGAATTTTATGCAATAAATGGCGAGTTTTGTTAAAACCTATTGAAACTGATGTTAAACATGCACGCCTGATTATCAAAACCGCTTGCTTATTGCATAATATTGTAATTGATATAGATGGTTACAATTTCAATGATGAGTTAACAACTGAAACTCAGCACCAAAGGCGACAAACTAGAAGAAACAACAATCCATCAAATCGAGCTAAACAAATTCGGAGTTTATTCACGAAATATTTTTGGGAGAACAATCGTTTAATATATACGTCGCCATCTTTGTAATATATTTTTGTATCTTTTGTAGTCTGTCATAATATTCCTTTAGAAAAATAAAAAGTTAAAAATAGGTACCCACAATATTTCATTTACTCACCCTCCATTTCAGGAAACAATTCCGCAATTTCCTTCCATAGCTTATTGAGAATATTTCTGTTCATATGATGCCTGTGTTTGCTTTGCCAAATCGGAGTTCTAGCCTGAACAGCACTAATAAACTCTTCTGTATTGAAAGACATGATGGAGACGTGCTACCGTTTCTAGCGACAAGTTCATACTGGTTGAACTTACCTGACGTCGCGAGTGAATCGCGCGCTCCGCCGCTAGTTCGACGTAAACACACACAAACATCTCACGCGTTTGATATTGCCGCGAGCGGCGCGCGCGCGCCAGTCGCTAGCTTGCCCGCTACTTAGACCGCACGTGCGTTTCGTATGTGAACACTTGGATATTACGCCATATGTTTGATATTTCGTGACCGCGCCCGCCACCGCGCCCGCGAGTCAACGTGAATGACTACTTATCCAGCCTTAGATGAATATGCGCAACATGCCTGTGACGCAGGAGGAAATGATAAAAAGCTGTCATTATGTCCTCTTGTTTTCTTCCCGCTACGCTATCATTCCAGAGTACAGTGAGAGGTTTGAACTCATTGGTTATTTTGCCTATTGGTGCAAACGCTTGATTGAATGCCACAAGGCGTTTACAGAAAGCTCTCGCAGGGGTACTAGTCAAATTTAGAAGCTTTTGAATTGTGGGTATTGATTCTTTAAAAAAAACACATTTTTATTTTAAGACATTTATTTTCTTTTAAACCTTTTTTTAAACTTGATATATGCATTTCGCAAAACTTCAGGTAGGGCTTTGCCCTCAAGTCTAGTGACATCTGTGCCCTTCAAAATTTTATTTATGCTATTACACCAATTAGAATAGAATAGAATAGAATGTTTTTTTATTCATGTAAACTTTTTACAAGTACTTATGAACAGGTAGTTTTAATTTACCACTGGTTCAGAATGCTGATCCTACCGAGAAGAACCAGCAAGAAACTCGGCGAATTAAATAATATACATATTTTAATAGTGTACCTAAACAAGGCGGAAATTATTTGTTCTTATGAATGGTTATATGGCATAGTGTGATTTCGTTATCATCAACCAATTCTTTGATATCCGTGCTTATAGTTTTTAGCAAAATTTTTTTATGACCTTTTTCGTTTAAATAATTGTTTGTGTGGTCAAAAACTTCACCAAAGTATTTTGCAATGGTTTCTGCAGGGTAAGTTATTTTTTTTTTATATTCTTTATATTCTTTTGTGTTGATCCAGCTGTGCAATTCACTAGCATTTTCTGTTGTTAGGCTTTTCTTGCACCTCTCAGTCCTCTCACAGTGGATCTTTAATGCATTCATGACTTTCCTAACAACTCACCCTGCAGTATAAGCACAAAACGTTTTTCAAAGTGACACACTTGCGACTTTTTTTAAGGTGTACTTTTACTTCGCAAAACATCACAATTTATAAACTTAAGTCACTTTTTGAGTCTTTTCTCACACTGTGGAAACTTATGTAATATAGCGTCCTCTCGCGTACTATTACAACCGGGAACACAGCACTTGTCAGCACATTTCAATAAATCCTGAAAAGGGCCTTTGGAAGTGGATGGACGCTTGTCCATCCTCGCGCGGCTCTAACGGCGCGTGGGAGCAGTCGTCGCGCCACCCAATCGACCACCGGCTGGTGAGATCGGGCATCTCCAGGTGATAGTTTCGCGAAACTGGCTGAGGTTTTAGACACTAAAACCCTTCTTCGCAGGTGGGGCACGTGCACTGTGGACGACTGTAGCAAATCGGAACTTCCATCAAATGTTTAGTGAAGTTCCTCAATTATTAGAAATACCAAGTGAGAGAACTTCTCAGTGAATATTTGGTGCCGAGACACCTAGGATTATACCATATAAATAGACAGCAATAGTATGTACTGATGGACATTTAATTGATGTTCTGGGCCCCTATCCAGCCACCACTTCTGATGCTGATATTATGAAAAGGGATTTTTTAAATGGAAGACCGTTACAAAAATACTTCCTTTAAGGTGATGCTTTTATACTAGACAGGAGCTTTCGTGATTCATAACCCTTGCTGCATCAATGTGGATATAGGACTCATTGGAAGAGGGTGAAACACAGCTTTCAACAAGTGAAGCAAATAAATCAAGAGCAGTCACCATATGTCGTTGGGTTGTGGAGGTTGTGAATGGAAGATTCAAAAGAGATTTTAAACTATTGCTATATACACTCGGCGTCAAAAAAATCGCACCTTTCAAAAACCTTTGTGCTGTTCCAATAAAAGAAAAATAATTAATTGAATTGTTTTTGTGCTCTCCATTTCATCCCCTTTCAAATGATACCCAACATGACCCTCATTATTGATGTCAAATAAGGTTTAAAATTGTTTGAAGTAGATTTTTTGAAAGGTGCGATTTTTTTGACGCCGAGTGTATAACTACTAAAAGTTTTATGAAAGATTTTGAGGTGGCTGCTGCTCTTTTAAACAATTTTCACCCTCCTATAATCACTATTATAAATGTGAAAGTGTGTTTGTTTGTTGGTTTATTGGTTTGTCCTTCAATCACGTCGCCACGGTGCAACGGATTGACGTGATTTTTTGCGTGGGTATAGATAAAGACCTGGAGAGTGACATAGGCTACTTATTATCCCGGAAAACCAAAGAGATCCCACGGGATTTTTAAAAATCTAATTCCACGCGGACTAAGTCGCGGGCATAAGCTAGTAAATATTATAAACAGAAAATGAAAAAGGCGTAGATCTAATTTTGAAATAATAACTGTACAAAATGATAATTTAAATGATTATCCCCAGCTTACCGATAATTAACTTGTTCTAGTCGCATGTCAAATAAAGCAGGCACGTTCCTACTATGGTGAGAATGTAAGGGGTAATGATGGCTAGAAGTGCGCAGGGAGGTCAGGAGCAGGCTATTTCGAAAGCTGTGAGCTTCAATTACCTCATGGTTAAGGGGACGGATTCATTCAAGATTAAGTTCATTTTTTATTTGAAGTAATAATTGGTTTAGACTTAATTAATGTCTTTGATCGTTAACACCTTGGCAATTTAAAATAAAAAATAAATAAAAATAAAAATCTTTTTTATTCGAATAAACTTTTACAAGTTTATTCGTTTTCATTAATGGCTACGAAACTTTGATTCTGTGTATCCCATTTTAAATTTTCATTTAACACACAAACGTTTGGTGATTGTGTGTCAGTATCGCATTTGAATGAACTTAAATACATGTTTATATAGTGCAAACAAAGTAAAGGGTCTTCCAATAGGCACGTCCTAACTTTGACAGTTGGTAGCAGCCATCTTGTTGAAGCTACATCTGTCAAATTGGTTGTCATTTATTCATTCTGTTTTGCCAAATCATCATGGATAGCTATAGCATTCAACAACAAAACACAAATGATAGAAATGTTTTATCAAAATGAGTGTTCTGTTCGGGCAACGCACCGCGCGCTTCGCCCACTGTCACTTCACGTCACTGTCAACGGCGAGCCCTATAGGTCGATGATTACCAACTTTTTTTGGCATGAACTGGATCATCTGATTAAGCTGCGTAATCAAAGTCATTCTCGATATAAAGCAAAATGAGTCACATAAAGAGTACTACAAGAATGTTAAAAAGATTGTATGTGAGGCAATGGAAGCAGAAAAAGTGCCTATTTTAAATTTTATATAAATCAATGTATTAATAAGCCTATGTTGTTATGGAAGAATTTAAAGAAGAATGTAGGGATGAATAAAAAACAAGAGTATGAAATACCAACAGGCTTATGTGACCCGGAGAAAATAAATAATCATTTTTTGAACATACCATATAGAGAGAGGCCTTCACTTTCTTATCTTACATACTATGAATTCAACAGGTTTGGTCCTAATACTTTTAACCTGAAACCAGTAACTGAAGCAGAAGTTATAAAAATAATCAAATGATTAAAATTAAACGCACTAGGCCTAGACGAAATCTCGTTACAGATGTTGCATTGGACACTTCCACAGAGTTTAAGTACTATAACAGCTATTATAAATAAATCGATAACAACCAGCACATTCCCAAATGCATGGAAAACTGCAATAGTCAAACCCCTTCCAAAAGTAAATAATCCAACCAGTATGAAAGATCTTAGGCCTATCAGTATCTTGCCATGCATATCTAAGATCTTAGAAAAACTTGTATGTGCCCAAATGACAGCGTTTGTAGAGGAAAACAAAATATTACCAGCTCACCAATCAGAGGTGCGATTGCCTAAGTTTTAACCATTATGGCTAATCTAAGTCATTGGTCATAAATGGTAAAACCGAATTCGAATTGCGTAAATTGTATCATCATATGAAGACCTAATGGTGACCGGTGACTTAAAAATTTTTCATTAGAATCGCGTTTTATTATACAAATAGCATTAGTGAAAGTTTTTTTTTTTTTGTTTTTAAGAATTATGTCGGACACAAAAACAATGCCACTTAAAAGTTAACTTATTAATTTCATCATAAAAATTACCTTTCATACTTAAAACATTGAATTCTAACGTTATTATTATATAATGCATTTGCAATAACTAAACGCTTTGAACGAATTAATAGTCGAGTTTACTGCTATTCGACAATAGGTGGCGTTAGTGGACTTATTTTTTCCTCTTAGATTATGCTTTTTCCTGTAAGTCTACGTTTCAAGTGTCAATTAAGTGACAAGTGACAGTGGTGTCAATGTCAGTAATGACAAATTACGAATTTTACGAGAACAAATTAGACAAAATTCTCAGTTCGATATCTATTCCATAATTTCCATACGTTAATAAAATTAAGAAGTCTCCGGCAGAGAAATGCCTATAAGCACTCTGGCCTCCTAGAAGCCAACGAGGGGAACGTGAGGGCACAAAGTTATGAGAAGCAACGCCTTGAAATTGCTTGGATATCAAATGGAGATTGCAGAACAGGCACTGAAGAAGTTGTAAAGGCATTATCCTTAACCCTAGAACCCTACTTGGTGTACTATGAACAGCCCAGAGTGTTATCGGAGCCTCAATAGCTCAACGGTTAGAGGAGCGGACTGAAATCCGAAAGGTCGCCGGTTCAAACCCCACCCATTGCACTATTGTCGTACCTACTCCTAGCACAAGCTTTACGCTTAGTTGGAAAGAAAAGGGGATTATTAGTCACCATAATAAACTTGCTAACATTCTTTATAAAAATAAATCAAAAATCAAATGTTAAGTTTTCTCACATTAAGGGCCTATTCAGTGCGACGCGGATGACCTACGCGGACGTCCGCGACGGACGGTAAAATGTATGAAACCTTAACAGCGCGTTCAGAGCGACGCGGAGCTGTCCGCGTCGCGGAGAGCTATCCGCGCGCGGTCGTAATCGCTCCGCGCTGCTCCTCCGCGGGCGGACGGTGCTTGGTTCTAATGTATTTGTTCAGTGCTCGGCGGACAGTCGCGCGGAGCGGACGTAAGGTACTGTCGATGTCATGGCGGCTGTGTCAAATGTGCAAACCGAGAGGGTCATACAAGAAGTACGACTTCGACCATGCCTTTGGAATCTCCGCGATAGTTTATATAAAAATAAAGACGCGAAATTAAAGGCATGGATAGATGTTTGCGAAGCTGTTTGTCCGAATTTCGGAGATAGTTCAGGTGAAGAAAAAAAACAAATCGGTAAGTAATGTTTATTGAAACATCTGTGTTATCTAATAAATATAACTATTTTGCCAAGGTACAGATCCTTCATTTGAGACAAAGTAATTTGCAAAATTATCTCTTATTGTATTGCCCGATCGTGTACTGTCATTAATGCGAGCATTGTAATCTGTAAATCCAGCTACAATCATAGCGTCTTCTTCCGTATAACCATCGCGTACTCTAATGAAATTGTGTAAAATGCAGCACGCTTTGATTAAAATTTGTGCAAATGATGTTGATACATTGATAGATCTTTGGAATATTGCAAATTTGTTTGTCAATATACCAAAACTCGATTCTATGTATCGGCGCGCACGACTTAACCTGTAATTAAATATTTTTTTTTTGTGTGTCAAATTTGTACGCGCGTATGGACGAAGTATAGTATTGGAAATGCCAAAAGCTGCGTCTGCTACAATGACATGTGGCTGTGGGTTGATAGATGTGCCTGGTAATAATTTTGGAGGTGGCAAATTTAGATCATCTCGTTCAAGTCTATGAAATAACGAACTTTTCTTGAACACATTAGCGTCTGCTTCGCTGCCACAAGCCCCTACATTTACATAGGTAAAACAGTAATTGGCATCACACATTGCAAGTAAAATAATAGAATAAAATTGCTTATGGTTGAAAAATACGGACCCACTTTCTTTTGGGCACGTGATTCTGGTATGCTTTCCGTCAAGGGCACCTACGCAATTGGGAAAATTGGCGTCCCTTTCAAAGCCAAGTGCTATTTTATTCCAAAAATTTGGATCAGGTTCAGGCAGACATTCGTTTTTCAAAATTTCCCATATTAATGAGCATACTTCTTCAATAATGTATTTAATTGTGGATAGCCCCAATCGATAACTTAAATGCAAATCAGACATTCTTGACCCAGTAGTCAGGTACCTGCAACAAAAAAAAGTGTGTATTAAATAAGTAAAGTTAGTAGCATGTGTTGTTTTATTATTTATATTATTTAATTTACAGAAAAAGCTGTTCAGTTAAGATGGAAGACAGCCCGTGATGCATACATGAAGTGTAGAACAAATCTTAAGACATCAAAGTCCGGTTCTGCAGGGGGTGTCAAAAAGAAGTATATTTTTTTCGATATAATGACGTTTTTGGAAGACACAAAGGACTTTGAACCCACACATGAAAGTATGGCTTCGTCGCAGAGCTCCCAAAATGTTGCTTCAACGTCATCGCAAAGCTCGCAAAGTATTTTACCTATTACCACGACCCCGGACTTGCCATCAACAGAAGAAACATTTCAGACACCTGTGCTGTCTTCTCCAAAACCGTGGCAGAGAAGAAGAAAGAGATGTATGACAGACTTTGAGTTACAATTATTGAAAATAATAGAAAAAAAGAATGACACTTCCACCACAAACTCTGCGTCGTCTACGGCTCTTACAGACGATGACTTCAGTTTTTTTAATTCCCTAGCACCTATTATAAACGATTTCGATAATTATAAAAAATTGTTATTTCGAACTAAAATACTGGAGCTAGCTATGGAAATTAGAGGTCCAGCTATGAACTCGCCCAGCACATCTGCATCAACCGCTACCAACGATTTACCTCACTTATCAGGGAGTGATGTGGACGAGTCTTTAGAAAGCTGGCAACACGGTCATTACACTGCATTGTAATTAATTACATAATTACATTTTAAATTGATTATAAAATTTTAATTAATTTTTTTTTTCATTTATTTAACCTTTAAATTTAAGTACCTACTTACCTAATTGTTACAGCCAATCTCTCCCGCGAACATATGGGTTTCTTGTATATATCGCAACGCATTAAAGATGGCTCTAGTTTCGCATGCAACTCTTCAAATGTCCTAATGGACATCTTGAAATATTTGAAGAATTTCATTTCGTCATCCCGCAAGTCCGAAAACAAGGATACAAATTCTCCTTTAAGAAGTCTTTTTTCAACCAGTGGATGCACATTAAATCTTCTACCATGGCGTCTTCTTCTTCTTTTGTTTAATAAATAGGCCGCAATCACCAAACTCAAAGTTTTATCCATGACACTGTACCACTCTCGATCACGATCCGCATCGCACTGAACGACGAATTCATCCGCGACGGACGCAAAACCTCATCCGCGTGCGGACGGTCCGCGTCGCACTGAATAGGGCCTAAGACTTTTTGAGTTATTTATAGCATATAAGTAGGCAAATAATTTATTATTTACTATGTGTTCATAATTAGTAATCTTTGATCGAGAGCGGTGATAGTGTAGTGGTTAAGATGTCTGCCTCCAATGTGATAAACCAGTGATGAGTTGATGATGATGATGAGTTGTGTGCTGTGTTAAAATTGACTGTGATTCACATTCAACATTTTAGCATATTATAAGTAGGTAAAATTTTCCTACTACTACTTTACGCTGAGGAAATTCCCTTTTTTGGGACAGTTATGCGCCACAGACACGCATTCGGGTTTATGTCAGACATTTATTTTATTTTATTTTAGATTAATTTTACTGTAATTCCATGCAATTCGGCTGGGAAGATCGCCGCCTCTATACACGTACAGTCGATCACTATCTATAGGAGCTAAGTACGTGCGGTGGTTTTCTCGGTTGAAATGCATGGAAAGCCGTACGTATTAGTTAAGTATTTGTGATCTTTTTGTCTTCATGCTTTGTTTTTTGTTGTGTTTTTTTTTGTTTTGTTTATGTACGTTTGTCTGGTGTTGTTCTGTTTTGTACTGTGCGCTATGGTCCCAAATAAAAGATTATTTATTTATTTATTTATTTATCTGAACACCAACGACATGTGGTTCCAACACGACTGCGCTACGTGCCACACAGCTCATGCCACATTGAGTATTCTGCACGAGAGATTTGAGGGCATGGTCCTCCCACGTGGAGCTGATGTGAACTGGCCACCGAGATCTGTGATGACTTAACCCCGCTAGACTTTTTCTTGTGGGGTTTTCTTAAGTCGCAGGTCTATGCGAATAAACCACAAACCACAGCGGCTCTCAAAGCCAACATAACCTATGCCATAGGTCAAATTCAGCCTGATTTATGCGCAAAAGTCATGGAAAATTGGATATCTCGCATGCGCTCCACCCAGAGAAGCCGTGGGGGACATTTGAATGATGTCATATTCCACACATTCACATCCATCTTTCAAATAAATAAATAATTTCGATAATGTCTCACACACACTTTGTTTTACTTAAATTTAAAAATAGGACACGCTTAATGAAAGACCTTTTATATCAAGTCTGTCTGCATTATAAATTAACGTTGCACTATGTGGTTTCAGTGTTAGGTTTACACAGCTGATGTTTTCAATTGCTGGTCCATCCTGTAGTAACTTCACCTGTAATTTCATTCAATACGTACGTTTCATTTTCTGTATCTAACGTCATATTCTCTTCTGTCTCTTTTTCTTGGTTCATGTCTGTTGTTTCCCCACTATAATCGCTATCTGCCAGTCTACTAGTATTTCTTGCAGATACCTTTTTTCGTGCTGTTCGTGGACTCTTTGTTTTAGCTGAGATATCGTTAACACATACTGATTTTCCAGGTTCTGTGCATAACTTCTTGCTTCTTTTCACTTGCATGAGATTAGGGGCTCTAGTCTCTTTGAGATATTCTAATAATGTTGTATCTATGGTATATTCCGTAGCATCACAATCTCAGGGATTCTCTTGAACACATTTCTTGGATTTAAAGGCCATATTAATAATATTTAAAAAAAAAAAACCGGTAGCTCTGAAGCCGCTAAAATATTATTTTTCTCGCTATGTTTCATATTACCTAGTAATTGTGTTAGTAGCTTTTAGTGTTATTTATTCAAGGTAGTTTGTACTGGATTCTTGAATTTGTAGTCCAGCAGTATTTTTTTCCATTCTCTTTTTAATGGTCCAAAAAATGCTACATCACGTTGACATTGCCCACCAACATATTTCTTTATGTAATTTAGAGAGCTTCTGTGCTGGTTATTCGTTAATTATTGTTTATACAGGGTGTCCCAAGAAGTAGTGTCAAGCGGTTGTCCAGAGGTAGAACAACACTAGGGCTACCTGAATCACCCCCATGTATGTTCCGCGATTTTTAGTAGTTTAGGAGATATTAATTTTTTAATGATTTTTTTATAATTATCATCCATCAGTGGTTTTTATTTTTTTTCTCTTTCTGCAAAACGTTTTTGGACATTTTTTTTCGTGGTAATTAGTAACCATAAACTCAACTATTGTTTAAAAAATTACGGTTAACCTAGGCATTATGGAACATGACAAATTTTTTATCGAAAGTTCAAAATTATTGTTCGAGTGCAGTAGTTACAAACCTTCAAGACTTTAAAAAAAATTAAAAAATGCCGCTAATGGCATCTAAGTATTTTCAAAAACTTTTATGGACTTACCACTTCAGAAATAAATAAAAAATACCTAACTTTAATAGGGATTGTAACGCTTGTTACGTAGGGGTAGGGCTGCTGCGGCCAAAGAAACGCTGCAAGTATAGTAATAGCGTATATTCAATAATCACTATAGACTATTACATGATCCACGAAACCAGCACTAGGATATCGAGGGCAGTGCCGACTCGGCGGCTGCAACTTGTTACTTGCGGACGAAGGATGGCTACATAGTCCCCAAGAGTGCCGACTCGGCGGCTGCAACTTGGGTACTGATGACCCTTCCGAGGAGGATACAAAACCGAGTCTGGTCGTCCACGCGGACCCTTGCGGGTCCCGGGGTAACTGTTCGGGGCGATGGCCCCCTTCAGTGGTAGCAACGCCGCCTGCAACTACAAGCGGGTCGCTGGGTGTGACCACTGGTCAGTGGAGTCAGTCCGGTGGGCGCGCTGCGGTTCGATCGAGCCCGCGTGTGATCGCGGGCGATCGGCCACTGCAGCGCGACGTGGTGTGTCTGTGGGCTTTCCACCCGCCGCTCAGCGAGGTCGAGCCCGCCAGATGAAGCCCGGCGGGCGCCCGTCAGTCAGCGGTGAGGAAGCGATGGGTCAATCAGGTAGCAAGGTCACGTGGCAGGCCTCTCATGTCCGGTGGGCGCCGATGGTATGGCGCGATGCCCTGCAAGTGCTGGGCTCGCGCTCCATCCGCGCGCGCGAACATAGAGGAGCTCAGGCGGCGAATGTGGTCGTCGAGGCTCTCCATGCGCAGGTCCCTGGAGATGACCGCGTTCCGTACGTAGCGTGGAGCTCCGGCGATGGTGCGAAGCGCGAGCGACTGTTGCGCCCGCAGCGACTGGCGGTCCGTTTCGCTCGTTAGCGCGTACCAGGATACAAAACATTGCACAGCTTTGAGATATATACGTTTCAAAGGCGATGGGTGCTTGCGCGACATATCCACCTAGTGGTGCCATCTGTTATCGTTGGTGGGAACTAACGATATGTTACAGGATTTATTTGATGTAAATGGTCTCCAATGAGTGACTTTTTTGAGTGACAATTGAAAATTAATCATAAAATTTGCTTTAAATTACGAAAAATTCACAACAAATTAAAATGTACTTAATTAATTTAACTGTTTTTAGGGTTCCGTACCAGAAGGGTGCCAATGGAACCCTATTACTAAGCCTCCGCTGTCCGTCCGTCCATCGGGCTGTATCTCTTGAACCTTAATAGGTAGAGAGTTGAAATGTTCACAGAATGTGTATTTCTATTGCTGCTATAACAACAAATAATCAAAATTTCAAAATGGACTCGCACACAGAGGGTTCCGTACAAGATTATGTACTTCCTATTTTTTTTTTATTTACATGGCGGCCATTTTGAAATTTTTATTATTTATTATTAAAACTATTTGACTCATTTCTTAAGAGATCCAGTATTTCAAGATATTTGACAGTGTTTAAATGTCGATGGATCTTTGAGTTAAAGAGCTTTAACTTGTCTCATTGAATTTATAAGTCCAGATTTCATGGTTTTCCTTTAATTTAATTTATCAAGTATCTTACAGAGATTTCATCCTTATAATTGATCCTAACGATCGATGCTATAAAAGTACAGGTGCGATTCCCGGGTGTGGCAAGCAAACTTTTGAAAATCTTTGAATGCAGTTTTCTGTCTATTCAAAAATAAAGGAATGTTTTCTTCGAGTAAAATTTCTATCTACCGTATTAAGAGTACTTTCCCTTCAGGTGGCATTACAAAATTCCACCCTATATAGCAAGTAGAGTTTTTGGGCTTTCAGATTGCATTTCTTTGTTCAAATTATTGAAGTATGGCAACACAAAATTTAAAAATTCTGAATATAATTCCATTCCATTTAATTAATTGGTTGGTTCCAAACATTTATCAAGGATTGATTGAGCTGCAAGCAATCTGTCAGTAAGCACAGCACTTTGAAAATACAGTTTTAATGCTGGTAGTTGTTCTAAACAACCAATTAGGCGTCGCATTGCTCAACGAAACATCATTTTGCATGTGATGGGTAACAAAGGTGCAGCCAAAGATATTGCGAAGCCTATACAGGGTCGGTCTCTTTATTTTATTGATGAAGTGTTGGCTAGAATCATAGAATACACAAATGCGGAGATCAAAATACAGCAAAAGAACTATAAAGGGTTTCAAGAAGAGGATAATGAAGACGTTATCGGATCATCTTCAAGCACGCCTTCATTTGTGAAATTGGTATCACTGACTGAATTAAAAGCCTTATTCGGCCTTTATTATTTAGCAGGCGTTTTCAAGATGAATGATATGAACACCAAGGAAGTTTTTGACAAGCATTCTGGAATGGCACTTTTTAGAGCTACAATGAGCCGTTGCAGATTTGAGTTTTTGACCAACTGTCTTCGGTTTGACGACAAACACACTCGTGAAGAAAGGCGTGCAAATGATCGCTTGGCTCCAATCCGAGAAATTTTTGATCAAATTATTGTAAAGTGTGAAGAATTGTACTTGCCATCTGATTGTTGCACCATTGACGAACAACTACTGTCTTATCGTGGGCGATGTCTCTTTAAAATGTATATACCTTCCAAACCGGATAAGTATGGGATTAAAATATTGATGATTTGTGATGCAAAAACCGCTTATATGTTGAAAGCTATTGTGTATGTAGGTCAGACAAATGCACCGCTGAGGTTTCCTTGTTTGGTGATGAAGTGCTGGAACCAATTTCTGATCTAATCATTTATAATGAAAACAATACTAAATGTACATATAAAAATAATATAACCCAGAACAATATGCAGCAATCCAGAGCCTCTACTACTTCATCGTGGTCTTCAGAAGTGGTCATACTCAGTAATCGTCCATATCACGGTGATTTAATAAGTAATAAAAGACGACAGAACAAGGACGTGGATACAAGATGGAGCGTGAATTGCAATTACAGTGTGATATCTACAAACATATACAGAAATTAGGAGATTCTTTTTTTTTAAATTTAATTTATTTTGTAGAGACAAACAGTTACAATGAGAAATATAGATAGTACATATATAAAAACACTTAAACCAAAGCAGTCTCCAATGAGAGATTAATACTAATAATAATAATTATGTCCACAACACACGGGCATAGTACGCATATGAAAAATTAGGCACAGAGTATAAAATCACTAACTAGGTAGGTAACAAACTAAAATCGACTAAAGAATAAACTATAACTAGGCAGAATTTGATAATACATTCTTATTTATACCTATGGAGAGAGAGACGAAAAATATATTTTTTCGTGAATATGTAGATGATTAGCTTGGTTGCAACTTCGTCTTATGAATGTGTTATCAGCATGTTTTGTCTTACTTGGTGCAATATGAAACAGTCTTACGGTAAGCTATAGTGCCCACATGAACGGTTTAAGCGAATCTGAGGTGAAATCGTCAAAGTTTCACTTGAATTGTGTGTTAAGCGATACAAAATTAACTTACTGAGGAATATTCTACTCTTTTGTGTCAAATAGGGTCGTGCTTCAACTGTCGTCCAATAGTGCTGTTAAATGAAGATAGTGAAGGGATATCTGCACTCACTCCTGGGCATTTTTTAATTGGTGAAATTCCTATTGTTGTCCCAGATTTAGAAACAGTTAAAGTACCTTATGTACAAAGATGGGTGTATTTACAACAAAAATTACAGTCTTTTTGAAGAAAATGGAGTCAAGAGTATTTAATAAATATAAAATAATAAAACGTCACAAATGGACTAGTATTTAAGATAATATTGTTGTCTTAATAAGGGATGAAAGATTGCCACCCTCAAAATGGCTCATGGGTTTAGTAATTTCTATCTACCCAGGATCTGATGGTTTAGTACGGGTGGTTAGTATAAAATGTAAGGATACTGTCATTAAAGGCCCTATTCATAAACATTGCTTATTGCCCACACAAGATAACGGATTAAAGTCATAAATAAGTTTCTTATAAACTAAGAAGAAAGAAAATTTATATGAAGTTTGTTGTTTGAACAATGTTTAATGATAAGTAATTCATGTTGTAAATTAAGTCAAGGCTTATTTTCTGATACTGTGTCTGAGGATGCGATACCCTCGATTTCAGCAGTAATTGAGTTTTGAGTTATCAATCAAGCAAAAAATTATGTTGTACCTGAATTTATCAACCAGCACGGCTAGCATGGGCCGAAGATAAAAATTATATCCCCCGATTTTATCCACTGGACAGGAGATAACATTAACTTCTCCACCCCTCAGAGCACGGCGGCAGGGGAGAGGAGAAGTTTATCCCCGTTTGACATTTCACGGGGACTCAGGGGACTATTTATCCACCGTCTATAGCATGGAGCCAAATAAAAGAAGATAAACTGTCCTTTTTTGACATTTGAGAGGGATAATTTTATCATCGAGATTAGAGGTGGGTATAATGCTCATAGAACTTTAACTCAATTATTAAAAGATCAAAAACATGTCTCGCGCTTTCTTTATTCGTCTGAAATGCGGAATTTAGAACGAAAATAACATGAGCACGTAATTAGTGATGGTAGTAATCCCTTTGAATTTCCCGACGCTGAGTTCCGACACTTGTTTCGGATGGACAAATATTGTGTGCTGTACTTGTGCGAGCAGCTTAATGAAGCACTAAAGCCGATTAATTCGGTGGATGGATTCATAAAAGTAAGTAAGTACTTACCTATTACCTAAAACCATCTTGTGCAAACGAATAGGTACCTAATTTAGGTTACCTACTTAGGTAGGTAGTAGGTACCTACAACTAGGTCCTATATGCGGCTATTCTCTATTTATTCTACGTCCTCACATCTATAAGACTCTTGGCAGATGGTAGTTACCGGTGAGATACAAGTCAAGGTCATGGGAGTACTATTGCCCGCGACTTCATCTGTGTGGATTTAGGTTTTGAAAATCCTGTGAGAACTATTTGATTTTTCAGAGTAAAAAGTAGCCTGTGTCCATCCTCGGAATGTAAGCTAACTCTGTAGGTACTAAATTTCATCTAAATCGGTTAGACTGTTGGGCTGTGAAAAGCTAGCAGACAGACAGGCAGACACACTTTCGCATTTATAATATTAGTATTGTACAGAAACTTATCCTCCGAATTCCACTGGCATGAAAAAATTAATAATAAAAACTTATGGTAAAAATGTATGGCAAATAAAGTCAGTAGTCAACTATAATTACGTAATTCTAGACGAAATACATAATATTGAGGATGCAGATGTTGTAATAACTGATTGTTATTGTAATAAGGCCGTAAATAAACAGAGGTTAATCAAAATGTCTGCTACACCTGTTAATAGAAGAACAGCTTTTGTCTTAGGTGGAGATGGAAAAATCTATACCTATTCAGATATCCTGTTGATGAATCTAGCTTCTTTAAACGATATGTTGCAAAGAAAAAGGAAGAAATTGATCCAGAAAATTATATAATCTCACAAAAAGATATAAAGTGTATTACAGGCCATTATAAGATACCTAGAAATAAAGTAAATGAAGGAGTAGTTGTTTTCATGGTCGCATCAGTAAAAGACGTAAGCAGAGGAGTAGCATGGGCTAGGAAAAATAATTATCCAGGTCAAGTTTTTGGAATACATGCAGGCACTGTTAAAGATTTAAAAACTATACCGAATGAGTGTTGGATATTTGCTACAGATGTTATAGGTCAATCTATTACAATAGCAAATTTGTCCTGCATGATTGATTTCTTAAAAGAATACAAGCCGAAAGTTACTTTAGACATTAATGAAGAATCAATAGAGTACAATAATACACTAACCCTGAGAACAATAAATAATAGTAAACAGCGCCAACGATTGGGACGATTAGGTAGAACTAGACCAGGTGTGTATCTACGACCTGAAGACATCAGCCCAGTAGCTGATTTCGCAACAGAGACTGCAGTGGGACCAACTATCATACTAAAATTGGCAGCAATAAGAGTACCAGTTAACGCACTAAATTGTGAAGCCAATAATGATTTGATGACTTTTTTACAAAAGTATGAATGGATTCATCCAGCCTCTATAGTTAATGAATCAGCTTATAGACTCATGATCGAGTTAAGTCAGACAGAATGTGAAAGGTAAATCAATTAGCACAGACATGGAAGAAAAATTAAGCCATGTCATACAAATGGACGGGGATCCAGTATGGTGGTATTTATCGCCTGTACTTTCTCAAGAAAAGAAAACTAAAATATTGTCTGACAAAGCTTTCAGTCGCATGGGTGAAATCGGTTTAGATCAACAATTCCTTAGGACAATGAATAAGTTTATGCTAGAGACAAAAACTGATGATGAAGCTTCCGATATAATATCTCCAAGTTCTATTTATAGTTTTAAGGAGCAACCTTCTGATCCAGACACCTTGGCCGAACTGCTAAAAACTCCATCAACGTTTGGTAGCTCAACACAATTAGATAGTAAAGCCTTATTAATAAGTTTACCTGTAATAGGAACTCTAATAATGGGTATTGCAGGAGGTACTGCATTGCTCGAAAGAAATTCGACAAGGTATGTGGTAGATGTATGGTCTATTGAGAAAGAAAATCTTGCTGGAGTCGGCAAAGCTATAGTAGAAAGTCTGCGAACAGATTTAGCAGGAGAAATTAATAGACAAACATGGTGTATACTATTTAATCAAGTTAAACAGTGGATAATTGATAACTTCAGAAAAATAAAAACTTGTCTCGGATTCACCGAAATAAAAGATTCAACATTAAATTTAAGTTTAGATTTAGTCCTGTTAAAAATTAAAACATTCACAGGACCAATAATAACCTCGGTGGGTGGTTTTACTTTTTTGACACAATTATTAGGGTCTACTGCCTTTGATGTTCTTTATAGAACACTTGAAAATATACTGGGATCAGTAATAACTAATATCATACTATCAGCTATTAGTACTTATATTTTTTTAACATTTTCAGTATCTTCAACAGCAAAATTAATTTTTGCATTGATCACAGGATTCGTGATAAACGGTGTGCATAGGTCAAATCAAACAAAGTCACTATTGGATGAAAATAGTGCATCTAGTTCTCTCTACTACTCTCTACGAGAATGATTGCATCTGTAGTAGCGGGAGGTTTAATTGCCACTAGTGTGGGAACCATTCCACTTAAAACGGTGCCTACATCAATTTGTCATCAAACATCAGGCACTGTCAATTCAGTAGTACTTATGAAGCAAATTTATTTACTTTTCTCAAAACATGAATCTATGAACACAGGAGAACATATTGCCACATTAGGTGACTGTATGTATAATCTTTTTAGTTTGGGACCATCTGGGGCTCTGATGAGTGGTTTAAGTATTGCAATACTTTTTGCAACTCGTCAAGTTTACCATCACTATCTGGCCGTCTACGCAAGTGAAATAAAACATGGCATGGAGGGACAAAATGCTGGCTTAGAAATGTTTCGAAGAATGGACCAGTTTGATTACTTAGCTTTGATGTGTTTATCGGGTGTAGCAACAGTAGCTAATCCATTAAGCATTTGTAGCATAATGATTCATTATGTTTCAGATTTGATAATGGGGAAAGATGCTTCGTTGAAGGAGAGTTTTCAACTAGGGTCAGGAACTAATCCGTTATGGATGATAGCCGTCAAGTTATTTGAAGTTGTAACATACCATTCCAACCGACAAAGAGATAGTGCAGTGTGGTACAGTGCTGTTGGTTCCCTCTTTTCAACTGTGTGCGCAACAATGTATTATACAACTAGAAGAGATAGTGAAGTATGTAGTGTTTTTTGGCGATGGATAAACTTCGCCTGGCACTATGTGACGTTGGCTGCACGAAAGCTGAGAGATTTGGCTGTCAAATGTTTAAGCACAATTGGTGAAACCATCGGAGTAGGTGCCTTAGAGTCAGTTAAAAAGAATGTACATGGCGCCAACCTGCTGTTAAAAGAAAAAAAGAAAATAGTAATAATATAATGGTGGAGCGTCCTGTTATAAGAGGTAGATCAATTACAGTCAACAACAGTCTCTTTGCAGTCTGGAAGTCAGGAGGTGGATTTACAGAACCTGAAGTTTTATTATTACAGAGTGGGGCAGGTCAATATAGCAGTAAAAGCTGATTTACACAGGGTCAGTAACTGACTACAAATTCGAGGCAAGTCAGTGCTGACCCGAAAAAAACCCTGTGTAAACTGATTTGAAGTCAGTACAGTGGCTTGAAGTCAGCGCTGACTTGAATATTCGGACACGAATATTTTAAAGTCAGTTGGCGTCCCCCGCCACCCGCGCACCCCCGCGCCAGCCAAATAAACCCCGTGTAAACAGACAAGTCAGTGCGTGGAAAATGACGCGTAAGCTTAGCGAAGACGAAACCTTAAAATTGGTGCAATTATATGGCGAAAACGAGTGCCTTTGGGATATTAAATCCCTAAATTACCGCAATAAAGAAATGCGGTTAACAGCGTTGCAAAATATGGCTCAACAAATGCAAATAGAAGGGCTCACTTCTACTGAAGTAAAAAATAAAATTAAAGCCATAAGGGCTACATATTATTTAGAGCTCGACAAGATACAAAAATCCACCAGATCTGGCGCTAGTGGGAACGTATATGTCCCAAGTAGGGTGATATTGGGGTTCCTGCATCACTCTCGCTTCGCTCGATTGATGCAAGAACCCCAATCACATTTTTTCATCGTGTTTTATAAATCATCGCAATAGCCGATCGCATTACACATGCGCTAGTCCACCGCGCAAGCAGCGCATCGGATTCACATTCGGTGATCTGATTCGACGTTTAGTCAGATGCTCGAAACATACAATAGAGCTAAGTATACAATGCATCCGATATGTTTACTTTGATATGATATTGTATGCCCGATCGATTTGATCAATTCTAATGAGATTATTTTTTTAGATTAACAGTGTAAGTTCTGTCGATGCAAACTCAAAGTGTGTAAATACATCGGCTGATTTTTAACAGAACTGCTTACTGTTTTAAAGTCATGAGAAATAAATTCTAATCACATTAACGATTTCTGTTCTACATATTGGACATAACATATTGTTTAAAGATAGAGCACACTTTGTGCACGCTATGGCATGACCACATGGTCTATAAGCGACCCTTACTTCTTCGACAAGACAAATTTTGCAGGAAAGTCTCGACTCTTCTTTCACATATTTAACAGGTTTATTGACATCGGTTTTTACACATATTTTATTGTTAGTACACGTTTCCCGGTTTTCACGTATTTCGAATGACTCGTTAATAACACTTTGTACATATTCTTTACCCTTCATAAGTAACACATAGGGACAGAACTGAAACCATCGAGCGTGTTCAGACCATGGCAGATCCTCACGACTCCAGTCCTTAAGCTTGCCTCCACAGAAATAACAAATTACATTATCATTTATTCCTGTATAAAAAAACCCGGCACTCGCCATTTCTTCAGGGGTTTGAATTAAATCTTGAGGCCAAGTTTTAAAACTATTCAAGCGCATGCTTTGAGTAGCATAACTTGGGTATTCAGGATGAAATGACATCTCTGTACACATAGTAAAGTAAGTAGGTTATTGTTATAATTGGAATTTTTTTGCAGATAGCTATAATTTACGTTGCTTAAGATTAGCGTCTTGTCTGTTAATGCTTATTTTTTTATTTTTTTATGTTATATATCCCACAATTCTCTTAAAAATAGGTACCCAGGTAATACTTTTTAGGATTCCGTACCTCAAAAGGAAGGGAAAATGAAGGAAGGAAGGAGGAAAGGAGGAGGAAGGAAAGGAAGGAACCCTTATAGGATCACTTCGTTGTCTGTCTGTTTGTCTGCCTGTCTGTCACGAAAACTACAGAGTGGGTACTTCCTGCTGACTTAGAATCAAGAAATTTGGCAGGTAGGTAGGTCTAATAGCAGACATAAGGGGAAAAATCTGGGAATCGTGAATTTGTGGTTACATCACACAAAAATTAAATCGTGGTCAAGAACTAATAATTAGTGTTTTCAATTTCCAAAGCAAGATAAATATATTAAGTGGGGTATCATATGACAGGGTTTCACTTGTGCATTCTAAAACAGATTTTTATTTATTTTTATGCATCATAGTTTTTGATTTATCGTACAAAATGTCGAAGAATACGACTGTAGTACGGAACCCTCGCTGCGCGAGCCTGACTCGCACTTGACCGGTTTTATCTTATATGCATATAGTAAAGGCATACAATCAAAACTTTTTCGGTCTAGTAATGTTATGCTTATGAGTGGTTAACGTTTTATACAGTTATTGAATATACCTAGTTATATGAAAACCGGTAGTTAGTTTTAGTTTTTAGCTTTATGTTATTAATTATCACTACTATATCATACAAACCCTACAAGTGGCAATCTAAAGTGTAAATCTTACCTATTTTTGAATAAAAGATTTGGGTTTTTAATAACCATTCATTAAAAAAATGGAAAGAAACCAAAAATATTTTAAAAGTTAGAAAGCTCGAAGGTTTTCGGTTCCCAATACTATAAACACAGAAAACCATTATAAAAAGAATCTTGTCACCTATGGTTAAAGTATGCAACTTCCATAAAAGAATTTCGTCTCGGGTAGCCGCGACGGATTGGCACCACCCCCCATATTAGGAAAGTAAAGGTATAAACATAATTGTCAATCCTCATTTAATGGATTTTAGTCTTTATCTAGAGCATTCATAAGAACGATATATCAATATGAGTTCACGAAAATAACACTCAATTTTTACTAAAGTACTAATGTGAATGCGGGTTTATGATTTCATAATATAAAAAGCGATGCAGGAGCTACATTGGACATTAAGTCTATTATTTTCAGTTGAAGTGACTAGTGCACCAAAAACCCTGTAAGTATGTACGTGTCTTACGTGTCTTTTTTTATATAGTACCTACCTCTTCGTGAATTCGATAAAGTAATTATATAATAGGTAATAAATATTATTCATTTAAATAATAGTTATCATTTTTTAAGTATTAAGTGGATATTTATATTTGGCTCTTACATATATTACGTACTAGCTGATGCCCGCAACTTCACCCGCATGGATTTAAATTTTTCAAAATCCCGCGGGAAATCTTTGATTTTTCCGGGATAAAAAGTAGCCTATGAGTTAATCCAGGGTATAATCTATCTCCATTCCAAATTTCATCCAAATTCGTTTTTTTTTTGCGCGATTGAGTGACAAACATCAAAACATCCAAACATCCACACTTTATTATATATTAGGATTTATTTTGTACCAGGATGTAGGAGTTACCTGCGAATAATATGTCATACTTACTTAATTTAATTTGTCTTTTACTTCAGGTCGACTGTAAGCGGAAACCCTTTTGACTCCGATAACGAAAGCACAGTAGTTAAGAAAACTAGAAAATCGAGTAAGAAGACGACTCGAGCTGAGAAGGCCAAGCAAAAGCCAAAGAAGTCGATACAATCGGACTCTGACTCTGAGCCCGAGCCTTCGAAAATTATTAAGAAAAAAAGAGCAATTCTAGATTCAGAGGTAAGGCTAATAATTTTCAATGTTATGTAAGTAGGTATGATCCATCAACTCATAATATTTGTGTTTTATAACTGGAAATATGAGTACAATTTTGAGTTACTTTCTTTTTTCTTTTTCCTGTACAAACCGTTTTTTATATTATCAAAAATATTAAAAAAAGCCTTATGAACGGTTTAGTTTATTGAAATCATGTGATATTCATTATTTCTTTATTGATTTCAGGAGGAAGGCGAGCCCATAAGAGCGACGGCTTTGCGAAGTTTTTTCTCCCGACGGGTGGGAACGGGCTACACATTGCAAAGGGCGGATCCCACGAAGAATGGAGAGTACTACATAGAGCTGCGTGTATACAATACGCGTGAAGCTGCGACGCTGGGCACCGATAGATGGAAACGCGCGCTCATAACATACAAGTCAGCTGTGGAAGGTGATAGTGGAACATGGCAGGCTGTAACTAAATTAGTTACAGCAGCGAAGGAAGAATATTCGGCTATTCAGCCTATTTTATATCCGTATAACGCTTACTGAAAATTGTTTTATTAATATATAAAATAATAAACGTACTTCCTATGACTTTACAGGTTTAATTATTATTTAAATATCATATTTTTGATTGCGATGTTTGACCTATAATCTATTAAGCAGGCTTATAATCAAAAGGCAATAATCAATGTGTCTTTCCTTACAGCAATTGCAGTAATGAAAAAATAAGTACTGAAATCAGAATCCAAAAACCAGATATAGAAACCAAAATCTGAATTTAAATATTGACATTCAGATATATATTTCTTTCAAATTTTCATCTCGCATAAGAAACAAAAAGTTAGAAGTTATTATTAAAATTTTATTTTATTATTTTGATTGTCTTTCCTTGCAGCAATTGCAGTAATGAAAAACTAAGTGCTGAAATCAAATTCTAAAATCTGATATAGAAATCAAAATCTGAATTCAAATATTAACATTCAGATATTTTTTTCTAATTTGATTTCGCATAAGATACAAAAAATAAGAGGTTATCGCTAAAATTTTATTTTATTATTGTCTTTACAGTCCTTACAGCAATTGCAGTAATGAAAAAATAAGTACTGAAATCAGAATCCAAAAACCAGATATAGAAACCAAAATCTGAATTTAAAAACATTGCTGTCAGATATTTGTTTCTATTATTTTAATTAATTAAAGGAAAGAGTAAGTAAAATAAAACTGAAATATTACATGTCAAATATTGAATTGAAATTACATGAGTTAGATTTTTTTAATATTTTTTGATATTGATATATTAAATATAAAGTGCAAAATTTAACATGAAATTCTGTCAGGACTGTAACGTGCATGTTTCAAAGTATTCATCACATAAGAAAAGTAACATTCATAAAGCAAATTGCTTACTTAGAACTGAGTTTGATAATGTGCAATTGATAGCCAGTGCTTTCAAAAATAGGATTGCGAGTTATAGGGTAAATCCAAATTCATCTAGCATTATTTCACCAGAACTATTTTTATCAAATGTTTGTAGCAATGTTTGTAATATAATTAAAACTTTACTTAATAAACATAAGTCAATCAAGGTAAATTTGGAATTATTTGTATTATACAGACTTCCTAAAAATGATGAAGTTTCTTTAAAATCTTTTAATACTAAATATACAGCTATAGTTCAAAGCGATGATTTACATGCTCTTTTTGAAGAATACTCCAAGAATTTGATAAGCAAATGCACAGAGTTTGAATTATCCGAGTCTGGCTGGACAATTGAGTCAATTAACCATTTAGAAGTAAATATAGCAAAATATAATCCCTTGAGAGCTGGCACTTACATTGATTTACCAAAAAATATTATCAGAACGAAGTCATGTCTTAATATTCATAATAAAGACAGTCACTGCTTTCTTTGGTGTATCATAGCACAAATGTATCCAACAAAACGTAATCCAAATAGAACGTCATCTTATCCACACTATTCTAAAATTTTAAATATAACTGGTATGTCATTCCCACCAACATTTGAAGACATAAAATGTTTTGAAAAACACAATGCAAATATAAGTGTCAATATTTATGGCTTAGAAAAAAATAATACTGTAACAGGACCTTTGTACAAAACTCCTCAAAGAAAGCTTGTGCATGTTAACTTATTATTTATCAATAAACAAAACAAGAGTCATTTTGTTTTGATCAAAAATTTTGGAAAGCTTGTCCACAAGCAACTTACGAAGCACAAATCTAAAATTCACTTATGTGATGAATGTTTTCTTTACTTTGATTCTGAAACTAAATTAGATACTCATGAATGCGCTCGAATGCAAACAGTTCTTCCAGAAGTGAATGCTAAACTTCGTTTTTCGAATCCAGAAAGGACTCAAAAAATTCCAGTTGTTATTTATGGTGATTTTAGAATAGAATAGAATAGAAGTACATTTATTGGTTGATCCGACACATGATAAACACAAACACAAATATTTACAAAAAAACATTCCTTAAAATCTAATAGGTACCTATTATCTAAAATGTGTCGTGCCAACGAAAAGGCCCGAACTCAGCTGAATGTTGTGGTTACACGATGTTACCACAACGCTGGTTTTCTGTTCGAGCCCAAACGAGGGAAGTCCTGGTTAGTAGCATCATTATTTATTTGTACTTAAAATAAAATAAAATAATAAAAATAGGTCAAAATTGTGTTCTTTATTTTTATGTTACTGCTATTATAGATTAAACTAGGGGTTAATTTAGGGGTGATGTTGTTGTTTGGACTGCCACAAACTAGCTTACCGACTTTTGAATATTTAGTAGGTGAGCACGGTATAATCTTTTGAACGCAAATTTGGAGCCAACGTTACGGAAGGGTGGGGGGATGTCATTCCAGCATTTCGTGGCAAGGTATTTAAAACTGCCACGAAATGCTGCAGACCTGTGGCGTGGCGTCAATAATGGAGGCACTGTCGATCTAAGTCCAAAGGTTGGCTCGCGCCATACTAACTTTTTGTACAGATACTCAGGTTGCTTAGTTTTGATAATACCAAATAATAAAGTACCTAAAAGTAGATTATATCTGTTCTTCATTTTTAGCAAGTTGTTTTGATTTAAAAATGGAGTGACGTGAGATCTTGGTGGAATAGGAAAACAAAAACGAGCGCATGCATTTTGTATGCGTTCAAGTAATCGCCACGTTTTACCGAAAAGGCAAGGACCGTAAACTGTTATACAGTAATTTAATTTCGACAATATTAGTGTGTCACAAAGCCTAATTCTAAGGTTAATATTAATGTAAGGCCGAATCTTGTACAACACTTTTAGTCTATAGAAACAGTTCCGAGCAAGGTCAGCTACGTGGTTTTCGAAGCGTAGGTTTTCATCCATGCGTAGGCCAAGATTTCGAGTTTCATTGACATGTTCTATATCTACTCCGTCAATGCATAATTTTGGCCGGTGGGCAAGAATTGTACTAACTTGCTTCTTTGTACCCATAACCATGAATTTAGACTTCAGGGGGTTAAGAATGAGACCATTTTGCTGACACCACTGTGAAATGTTATTAAGGACTTTGTTTATCTGGTCAACTGCATTACTGACATCTTGATGGTTGACAGGAATATATAATTGAAGGTCATCAGCGTATAGATGATATTGACAATTTTCAATACAGTTAATTATATCAGCCGAATACAATATAAATAAAAGAGGCCCTAGTATAGAGCCCTGTGGGACGCCCCTATCAACAGGTTTTAAAGAAGATAGCAAATCCTTTCCATTATTTTTTCGAATAACCACTTGCTGCATCCTATCCTGTAAGTAACTAGAGAACCATTGCACTGTAGTTGAAGAAAAACCATAGAATGAGAGTTTAGCGAGCATAAGTTTTAAATTAATCGAGTCAAATGCTCGGGAAAAGTCCAGCAATGCAAGAATACTACCCTTACCAGAATCCTGAGAAGTGAGTATATTATCAATTACGTCAGATAGGGCAGAAGATGTACTATGATTTTTCCTAAATCCTGATTGAAAAAACGGTAAAATATTATGGGTCTCGCAATACTTAATGACCTGGTTGTAGATTATTTTTTCCAAAATCTTAGAAATATAAGGAAGAATACTTATCGGTCGCAAATCTTTTACATCTACAGGATTATTATTTTTTGGCAAAGGCAGAACTAAGGCTGTTTTCCAGAGGGAAGGAAATTTCGAGGATAGTATTGATTTGTTAACTATAGCTGTGATAACAGAAAGAGTCGTAGGTAATGTAAGAATAACCATATCCATGTTAATTTTGTCTATTCCTTGTGCATTCGATTTAATCATCAGTATGTTTTTTGCAACTACATTTTCATTTACAGTCTCGATTTGAAAACTACTATCTTTTAAAAATTTCTGCGAACCAAAGTGCACCAAACAAGCATCGTCAATTACATCATTCCCAGGTATGTTCAGAAAATGGTCATTTATTACATCAGGGTTATCGAATTGTTCTGGCAAATCACCAGTGCTTTTAAAATTAGGTAAAACATGCTTTTTCAGATTCTTCCAAAGGTAAGTTGAATTTTTTAAGTGTGCGTTTATATGATGATCATAATAAGCTTTCTTTTCACAAATGGCGCTGATATGAGAGAGATGTTTTAAGTCTTTATATTCGCTTTTACTCGCATCTGTCTTGAGCGTTTTGTATTTTGTGTGTGCCTCATCACGCAGTTTCATAATGTAGCGAACGTTACTAGTTAACCAGGGACTAAACTGGTCTTTTGTTATAAAAGTTTTTAAAGGCGCGTGTTTATCAAAAATGTCCAAAATTGATTTATTAAATGAAACCACCATATTGTCAACGCTACTATCATTGATGATCGCATTCCAATTTACGCTCTCAAGATCTTTATTAAATTCTATCATATTAATGTTCTTAATAGGACGATAGGTTACGCGTTTCGAAGGAATTTTAGGCTTTTTTATCTTCACCTCAGCTAAAATCATCGCGTGTCCACCCAGTTCAGGGTTATGATTGATGTTGAGATTAATAATTGGAATGTTAGCGCAGACAACGTCTATAAGTGTTGCACTGTGAGCCGTGAAGTGCGTGGGCTCTGTAACATAATTTTTAAGATTAGTGAAACGCAAAAAATTATTCAGATTTTGAAAACTGCTGCTGGTATTATTTAAAAGGTTAATATTAAAGTCCCCTAACAATATAATTTCATCAAATTTAGCAAAGAACAAAATGGATTCTGATAGAGTATCAAAGAATTTATCCACATCAAGCCAAGGCGGCCTGTAAGCAGTACCAATAAGGATATTGTGTAAATTTATAGTAAGTGATATCCACATCTGCTCAACTTCAACAGGCCCAGACGGGTGTGAGCACTTGCGCACTTTAAGCCCTTGCTTAACATAAAAGCCTACACCGCCCCCTCGAGAACGAACTGTAGGTGACCTTGGTAGATGAATAAGTTTAAATCCTTTGACAACGGGTGCTCGCGCATCTTCGCCAGCTTTCAGCCAAGTTTCATTTATAGCCAGAATATCTGGGGAATGAGAATTTAAAGCCATTGCAAACTCGTCGTGATTAGTAGAGAGTGATCCAGCATTGAATAAACCTAATTTTAAAAATTTAGATTTATTGCCTTTTAAATTTAAACATAACCAAATAATACACCCTACAAAACATTGTAATAAAAGATATTTCAGCTTTCTGATCCAAACAAGAGCTTATAATTATTACTATGTAAACAAACAAAAATGATGCCACTGTTATTTGTTTCGCATTACTATTTTTCATTGGCACGCAACATAATAGCACGAAACAACAATATGTGTACATAAGATATACGAAGACAAAAAAAGTTGCAACGTTGTTACTAGTTACAATGTTATATTCACTCCAAAGTAGGCCAACAAAACAAATTTTATCAATAATTAATATTAACAATTTAGTAATATGCAACAATATTTGAGTACAGAAAAATACTTTCAACCCCCAACCAAACTGGAAAAGAATAATGATATAAACAATAATTGTACTGTTTGTATTGGTATCTTGCAAACGGCGACGAGGACTATCGTATTTACATGAATAATATAAAGAGAAAATTAACCTTATAATATAGTAACATTCGTATGCATAAATAGACATATATGTTATACGCAGACCGAATAACAATTCTTTCAAAAGATCGTATTCACATGAATAATATACATAGAAAATTAACCTTATAATATAGTAACATCCGTATGCATAAATAGACGTAATATATATTATACGCAGACCGAATAACAATTCTTTCAAAAGATAGCCTATACACTCATAGTTATTGAAGTTAAAAAAATTTGGACTAGTACAACTATACATCAATGTGAGAAGTATTTGTACAGCGGAATAGTTTATCGACGTCCGCTTCTGTTTGCAGCAGGTGTACTTCGGAGGACTCAGAGCGCCTGGCATACACTTTGCCTTCTTTGGTCCACACAAATCTCCATCTCGCAGTACGTGCGGCGTCGCGCGCTTTAACGAAGATCTGTCTGTTAATTTTTGTAAGCCGCTCGTTGATGTAGAAACGGCGGGGTTCGTGCGATGGCAGGCCGAGGTCTCCCGTAGTTGAGCCGCGACGGACTCGCGCGTTTTTAAGAAACTCATCACGCGTAGCGCGACGTATAAGGGTATAAACTGCGTTAAGCGTGCCTCTCGCGTGTCCATACAAAAACGACCCGCGCGTGCCCATGCGCGTGCACACGCTCGTGAGCCCGTCGCGTGATACTTCCGTGCAATGGGGCACGCATGCACGCGACGTGATCACGCATCACGTTGGACGGGTCCACGCGCGAAGCCCGCTAGCGGGTGCACGCGCGTGCTTGTTCAGTTGACAGCGCTATCTCGAACCGACCGCACGCGCGTGCCCGGCCCATAACAAAAAATGACAAATTTTGATACAGAAAGGGTAATTGTTGAAGTTCAGTGTCGTCCTGCCATATGGGACCAATCAAGCGAAATATTTAAAGACCGGGACGCTAAATCAAAAGCATGGCTAGACATTTGTAAAGTACTGTTTGAAAATTTTGATGACTGGAGTGAAGCAGAAAAAAACATACAAGGTAAGTACCTACACTCTTTTTTTATTTTATAATAACGTAGGTTAGGTAAACTATTCTTTGCGCCTAATTTTTATTTTTAATAATCTATGCAATTAGTTATATATAATTAGTTATTTCAATTGTATTTGTGTCAATTAAATGTTTTCAACAATTAATCCAACTATAAAATTAAAACTCGGAATATTTACAATAATTTACCTATGTAAATATAAAATCATGCTTATATTCAAAACTAGTGCAGAGATACTGCGTATTTCTGAACATTGTGAAATTCGTGTGAACAATGTCCCATAATATTGGTATGGTTTTATATAATTATTGCTCGATAAATTCCAAAGTTCTTTCTTTCGGCCACGCGGTCGCCGCCATTTTGCGCGTCACGAGACAACCAGTATGTTCACGACTGCGAGCTTCACACTACTTCACACTATCGGTGTATTTAGGGTTCAAAATCATTTTAGGGCAGAAACAGTGGATCGGTAGGTAAATAAATAAAACAATTATCAACTAAAATATTTATTATATTGGTTTTAGAATTGGGCTAGTAACTTTGTAAAATAAGCGTGCGTTTTGTAGTTTTGTAGGTTTTTCTTTGACATCTCTCAACTTTAGTTTACAACAATCTAAGTTATTTGGTTACATCCTATGATTTTATATAACTAGATTAGTTATACGCCCGCTTTCAAAGGCAAGAGCAATGGAAGGTAATTGCCTACCATGCAGTTAGTCACGCTCCTATCGGTGTCGCGTCTACATGTGTTTGAGTACCAATAATATTTTAGTAAAAAAGATGCCTACTTGTGTTTTTAGACACTGTACAAACTACACATCACTGGATGTGTAATGAAAGAAAAAAAGTTTCATTTTATGCGTAATTACATAACATTTTACCTATTTAATGTAAGAATACTGAATTTCTTATAATTTTCGACTGTCATGGCGGCGCAACTGGTTACATCCGATGAATTTAACAAATAAAATCATTAGGTATATTATTAAAATATGCCTGCTATGTTAATAAAAAATGTGTGGTAAAAAACCGTGAAAATTCAATTATTGAATGTACATAAATTATAAAAAAGCCTTCAATAAATACTGCGATCTTGCCATGACAGCTGTCCGTCTGCAACGAAATAATCTGCGAAGCTATCGCGTAATGTATACGAATCTCTGTGGGTATTTCCAATTAACCCCCGAACTGAACGTATATGGTCTGGTATAATGACAATATCATGAAAGTCATTAATTTGACTTCTTGATCTTATAAAATTATGCAAAATACAAATTGTTTTAAGAAAACAAATTGCTTTGTCTTTTCCAACGTTCAATGGACGATGGAGTATGCGAAATTTATTAGCCATGATACCAAATGTACACTCAATATAACGTCGCGCTCTCGTTAACCTATAATTGAATATTTTTTTTTTGTAGTTTAAATCGAGAGCTCGAGCATATGGCCGCATGACATGGCTAGATAACCCAAATGCTTCATCTCCTACAATAATATAGGGCAAAGCTGCGGTTGCAGCAATGTTGGTTGGTTTATCATTGTGTATTACGGGCAATGCTTTGGCAGGAGGAATATCTATTAAGTCATTGTTGATTTGTTCGTACAATCGGCTTTGTGTGAAAATTGCGGAGTCAGATTCTTTACCCTGCACTCCCACGTTTATATAGGTAAACTCATAGTTGGCGTTACACATTGCAAGCAGTACAATAGAATAGTAATGCTTATAGTTGTAATAGAGGGAACCACTATGTGGAGGTCTTATAATGCGTATATGTTTTCCGTCTATTGCACCTATGCAGTTAGGAAACTGGGCTTGCGTTAAAAAACCTTTTTCAGTCTCTACCCATAGCGCACGGGAAAATTTTGGTATACATTCTTCCTTTAACCTTTCAATTATAATTTGACAAACTTCTGTTACTATTTTTCTGACCGTGGTTAGTCCTGTCTGATACGCCAGATGAATATCGACGAAGGTATGTCCACTAACTAAATATCTGTAATAAAATAAAATACCTGTGTTATTGTTTCAGTGAAAAAGCTGCAGCAAAGATGGAAAACTGCAAGAGACACTTATATAAGAGTGAGGTCTACTAAAAAAAAACTTAAATCAGGCTCCGGTTCCAGGGCAAATAAAACATACGTTTACTATAACATGCTGTCATTTTTAGATTCAAACTCGAATACTCAAGGAGAAGAATCGGCAGACAATTTTAATCAGTCAGTAGAGCAAAACGCGTCACCGAGAACTTCACAAAATAATACGATTATTGAAGAAGATTTGATTAATGTACCTAGCACCAGCTCCAGCGTTACCAAAGAAACACGATCTTCCAAGAAACGTAAGTGCGAATCGCCAACTGATTTCGAATTAGAGTTGTTAAATTACGTGAAGAATAACACTGCAGATAATATGGACGAAGACTTGAATTTTTTTAAGTCATTATTACCAACTGTAAAAAAATTGAGTTGCTTTAAAAAATTATTATTTCGTACGAAAGTATTACAAGCTTTAATTGATATTGAAAAAGAAATGATTATTACCATTGATGACCTTTCATTAACGCAAAATACGGTAACGAATGATTTAGAATCCTTAAACGTAAGATCAGATACGAACAATGAATAAATAGGTAACAAGAAAGACTTTGAAGATTTGATTAAGACTGTTTAATTATTAAGAACAAAAGAAAGAGAAGAACATGAAGAACTATTTAAGTTAGTAAAAAGCGCAATTTTATATTTATATTTTTCTGGTCTCATGTGCAATTATTATGATATACAAGGGCATTCGCCAAAAGTTTACAAGCCTTGAGGTGTCATGTTCATAAGGAAAGAAACGGGGTCGATTCGGACACTTTTATCTTAAACCCTATTTTGGGGTCAAATAAAAAAGTGTATCAATAGACCCCTTTTTTACTTAATGGACCTTTTTTTTGAACCTACTCATAACATTGCTCCTTCATATGTCCTCTTCTTAAATTTAATCTTTTATGTAGTAAACTGTGATTATGATTGTGATGATAAATAAGAATTTAAAATAATATTAGTACCCGATCTAGTAATAGAAGGGAATAATTAATAAGGGAAATATTCATATGTAAAAACTTGCAATCAATATGCGTCATTATAATTAATACTTTGTAAGGTAGGTATATTATTATAATTAAGACATTTAGACTTATTGTACTGTTTTAACTGTTATTGTGTTTTTTTATTTTAAACTTGAACCTGTGATTTTATTAGTGTATTTCAAATGAATAATCAATGACTAATTGTAACGTAGCGTTTATGCAAGACACTGTGATGACTGTTGTGATTAAGTATATAAAAAAATAAGTGAATAAGTAGGTATAGATAAAAAAAAACGAAAAAGATAAAACTGTGTAATTTAGAAATAACAAAATATAATTAATAAATATAAGAAACTGTGATTAATATGATGATTAATAAGTGTGCGGTTATGTGTTTCGGTCCGTGAACCACATCAAGAAAAACATTTTAAGCCATATTCAGGTGTCACTGCCGAAACAATAAGAACTTCTTCTTCTTTCTTGCTTGATGTGGCTAAACAGAAATGTGACTTACATAAATTGGCAAAAAATATGAGTGTTCTAAACTTTTGTTAAATAATGACTGTTTTTTTACATGAATAAAGATGATTATTAATATCGAAATGTCTTTACTTACCGCAATGTCATTGCAAATCGTTCCATTGGTGATACGATTGACGTAGATTTCAATCGTAGATTGTTAGTCTTCAAATAGGGCTCCAGTTTTGAATATAATTCATCATAGACTTGTAATGAAACTTTAAAATATTTGAAAAAAAACCTTTCATTTTTTCTTAATATACCAAACTTCACCACGAATTCCCCGCACAGTAACCTAGATTCAACGAACGGGCTTACTGGCTGGCGTCTTTTTTTGGCAATTCGTCGTCGCCGTCGTCTTGATAAATAATACAACATTAATTTATCCATTATTACTTATTCGACTGTACACCTCCAACGTCAAAATTGTACTGAGAAAACTGCGTACGCGGATGCACGCGCCGATGCCCGCGCATAAGCACGCGAACGTGCTCACGTGCGTGCACCAGAAGCGTGGCCCGCGACGTGCTCACGTGCGTGCACACGCTTAACGCAGTTTATGCCCTAAGTCGCACGACAATTGGTCGAGAGCGAAAGGAATGTGTCGCCGCACTGGATGAGGCAGCGGCGGCTCGCTTAGGCCCGACGCGGACCGAACTGACAATATCTCGTTCCTCAATTTTGACTCCTATCTTGGATGCAATAGTAGTGACGATATGGGCCAAGGATTCATTTTCACATTCCGGTATTCCCGTGATTTGAATGTCGTTAGCCAGATTAGACTGCTCCCTGATATTTAGCTCAATTTGGAGCTGGTTGATGGACTTTTGCAAAGTAAGTTTTTCATTTTCTAGGTCCTCATACTTACTTTTGTAGCTTTTGACTTCTTTACTGAGATCATAAATTTGGGCTGATAAAAAATCTGTTGTTGTAGTGAATTCCGACTTCAGTTTTTCAAGGGCACTATTTATCTGGCTATGGATCTCCGTTGATAAACAAGCTTTCATATATTCAAGCTTCGAATCTAGAAGAGCTGCGAACTGCTGATAGGTAATAACTCCCGAAGGATTTGAATCGCTGTTTTTGAGAGGAGGTTCACTGATAATAGCGCTAGCTTCGTGAGCCATCACATCATCGCAGGACATATCGAGCTGTGATATCGTATTGGGGCTGCTAAATTGCTGTCGCACAGGTGTGTCATTACCTTTACGTCTCGAAGTAACATTTTCACAGGACGGACATCGCCATGATTTCTTTATGTTTACATAATGTTCAGTATAGTGTGTAGAAGTCATGTTCAAACACTGAAAATGATACGTACCCGTACAGGTCACGCATTTTATCAGTTCGCTTTTGTGTAATTCCTTAGAACAAGCAAGACACTTCATTGTTGACTTTGTTTTATACAAACGATTGTAGGTAGGCTGCCGCGCGCACAAGTAAGCAAGTTGTTTTGACGCACTAAACTAACTTAGCTATTCACGATCACAACTTTATTTATTGTAAGTATTATGTATTGCCGAACACTATTTCACGAATCAATTATGGCGTAAAGAACTATTTACTATTTTAAAGAATTATTTTTGACGAGCGTTGTAAAACACGTACGTTTGATAGAAGTTTTCGATCTACCCTCCATCTATTTTGAGAGTTTACTTCGAGAATAGTTTACTTCGATCTATTTTGAGAGTTTACTTCGAGAATATTCTGACAAAAGTAAAAGTGAGCATGTAGAAAATGTTCAGATTCATGAAGCTACTTGTTTTGCTTATTATATATGCTGTGAATCCAACCCTGAATTGAACGACTTTGTTTCTTATCGAGGACCAAATTGTGCGAAAAAATTCGTAGATTCAATTTCGAAAGACATGGAAAGATTATACAAAATTTTAAATATTTATAAAGACATGAATCCGCTTACTAATGAAGAGCAGATATCTTATAATAGTGCTACATTATGCCATATTTGTAAAAGTGAATTTTCTCATTATTTATACTATATATAGCTCAATTACCACTCACTCACTGATTGACATAATTGTTCTCCTAGAAAGAGACAGAAAATGATATAATAATGTATGGGAGATATGTTCAGAAGTGGGATTCGACTAGGGAAAAATTATGACATTTCAGAAAAACAAGATGGCGGCCGACCTGACTTTTGTAACTTTTTTGTTTTCCAACCGATTTTGTTTAAACTTGCAGTTATTTTAGACATTAGCAAACGATTTTTAGAAAAAGTGTAAAAAATTGGAAAAACAAGATGGCGGCCGAGATTTTCAAAAAATTTCCTCCTGTAAAATTTTGTATGAAACTTTTTTTTTTCACTAATACTTTCGTATAGAAGACAAAGATTCCTTTAGGGCAACACATGGAGGGAGCTGATGATTGAGGATTTCGGAGACGGGTGAAGGGCACGCTTAGGGTATTGAAGATAGGTGGAAGGTGCTCAAGCAAATGTCATTCGAAACGTCATCCAATTGCCAAAAATTTGAAAAAAAATTCAAAATTCCGAAAAAAAGATGGCCGCCATACAAATTTCATCGGCGTCCATCTCGGAGGGTACGAAAGATGGAAAAGTGGTTTCTTGGCAAGAGATGATCAGGGTCCAAAGGTCTACTCGATGGATGGAAAAAAAATTCAAAATGGCGGAATTTATTTTTTCATACAAAAATTTTTATTATTCAAAATGGCCATTATAGACCTCGAGAGCTGCTTTAGCAGCTCGAGCAGCGAGCAAAATACTAGTACTGACTATAAAGTTCATGACCACGATCATTTCACAGGTAAATACCGAGGTCCCGCTCATAATTCATGTAATTTAAATAATAAAAAATGTAATTTCATACCTATAATATTTCATAACCTTTCTGGATATGATTGTCATTTATTTATAAACGAACTTTCAAATGTATGCGGTCGTATTAATTTAATTCCAAAAAATAAAGAGAAATTCATTTCTTTTACAAAGTTTTTTCCAATTGATACTCAAAATGTGGCTCAGTTAAAGTTTATAGACTCCTTTAATTTTTTGAGTTCAAGTTTAGATCGTTTGGTAAAAACTCTTAATCCCGAAGATCTTAAACATTTGCGAACATTCTTCACTGATGATAATTTATTCCGCTTATGTCTAAGAAAAGGAATATATTGTTATGACTATGTAGATTCTTGGGAAAAATACGAAGAAACCCAGTTACCAGATCAGTCAAATTTTTATAATAAACTCACATCGGAATCTATAACAAACGATGATTATAATCATGCTTTAACTGTGTGGGAAAAATTTGATATTAAAAACTTGGGTGAATATACTGAATTATATTTGAAGTGCGATGTCTTATTACTGTGTGACATTTTTGAGAAATTTAGATCCATGAGCTTAAATTATTATGGCCTTGATCCCTGCCATTATGTTTCATCACCTTCACTTAGTTGGGACGCTATGCTGCTCTTAACAAATATTGAGTTAGATTTAATTTCTGACATAGAAATATATCAAATGTTGGAAAATGGTATTAGAGGAGGTCTTGCACAATGCTCGTTAAGACATGCAAAGGCTAATAACAAATACTTGCCAAATTATGATGAAGAAGAGCTAAATTAATTTCTAGTTTATTTGGATTGTGTAAATTTGTATGGTTATGCTATGATGCAGCAACTTCCCTATAAAAACTTTAGATTTTTAAGAGATGATGAAATACAAATTTTTGATGTCAACTCTATTTCTCCCGATAGTGAGGAAGGATATATACTTGAAGTAGATATTCACTATCCCCACGATATTCATGACGAGCATTCTGATTTGCCATTTGCAGCAGAAAAATTAGCAGTTCCAATGCTGTCGAATAGTAAGAACACAAAATTGGTTGCCAATCTCTATGATAAATACAAATATGTTATCCATTATCTCCACTTGCAAGAATGTTTGAAAAACGGGCTTATATTATTAAGGGTTCATAGGATATTGGCTTTTAAACAAAAAAAATTTTTAGAGCCATATATATCTATCTATCTAAATTATGCTATCACATTCTCTGTTGCTTCCGATTCTCGACTATGCGGACGTCTGCTACTTGGATGCTACCGAAGAGCTACTTGACAAACTCGATCGACTTCAAAATTTGTGCATACGGTTTATATACGGCCTGCGCAAATTCGACCATATTTCCGATTACCGTCGTCGGTTAAAGTGGCTCCCAATACGCTTTCGCCGCAATTTGCATATTCTGACTGTTCTCTACAATGTTCTTAATACCTCTTCCCCTGGTTATCTACGAGAGCGATTTCAACTATCCCGCCCTCCTACTAGACCTATGCGGTCGTGTGTCTCAAAAAATCCTCTCGTCACTCCCCGTTGTAACACAGTCTTCTATAACAAATCTTTCACCGTACTAGCTACCCAACTTTGGAACTCACTTCCTGAAAATGTCAGAGCGAACTGCCACTCAGTACACTCATTCAAATACAGAGTGAAGCAGTATTACCTATCATTAATATAGAGTATTTTATATATTATATGTATTTATATTTTTCATATATTATGTATATAATTATTTATGATAAGTATTATTATTGTATATAAGTTGATTTGGGTATTTATTATAAGATATTTATGTAGTTTATTAGATTCTAGTACCGTAGACCTATTCCACTTCTTGATACGCCTTACTCACAACCTTGAATGGGAAGCTGGAAGAAATCTCTGTTTAGAGATAAGCATTTCCGATGTAACTTAATTTATTATTACTTTGTAACTACAATTTTTGGTACATGAATAATAAAAAAAAAAAAAAAAAATATCTTTAAATACATCACTAAGACAAAAAGCTACATCAGATTTTGAAAGAGATTTTTTTAAAAAACAAAATAATTCAATTTTTGGAAAAACTATTGAAAACAAAAGAAAACAAGTTGACGTAAAGCTAGTAAGCGTGTGGAAAGATAATTATAATCGTACTAATAAAATCTGTGGTGCTGAAAAATATGTAAGTGCGCCTAATTTCAAAAATCTTGCAATTATTTCCGAGAGCCTTGTAGCCATCCAACTCCAACCAACAAGAGTAATTTTAGACCGACCGATTTACGTGGGTTTCACTATACTAGAACTAGCAAAAAGTCACTTATACAATTTTCACTATTCTGTTATGAAAAAAATATATAAAAACAAAATTAAACTTTGTTACACTGATACCGATAGTCTTTTGTATTTAATTTACACAGAAGACTTCTACAAAGATTTGAAATGTCATATTCAGTACTTTGACACAAGTAATTTTCATGAAAATAATATATACCATATTCCAAAAGCGAATAAACAAATACCGGGTTATTTTAAAGATGAGATGGGTGGTGATATTATCACAGAATTTATTGGCTTAAAAGCAAAATTATACTGTGTAAACACTTTAAATTCTACTATTAAGAAAGCGAAAGGTGTTAAAAAGCCTGTTACGAAAAAACTTACTATTGATAAATACAGAGATATTTTAAATCTTGAGACAACCTACAGGGACACCATGTACGTTATACGATCTAAAAATCATAAATTGTTTACACAAAAAATTGACAAGCTAGTTCTTAGTGGAAATGATGATAAGCGACAAATTTATAAAAAAATGTATAAAACTTTACCCTGGGGACATTATAGTACTATATTTTAAAAATATTGTCACTAGTTACTTGTTTATCGAAATAAGACTTTTAGCTTTATATAACATTATACTAAGAACATAATATTGTTTGTATTTATTTAGTTATAAGGAAATGCATATTATGTATCAGGTGAAAGATATGAAAACATACAATAAATTTCAATTATTATAATTTCTTTGTCATTTTTATTTTTTTATTCCAAAAGCTAATTCCTTCTGCATATTTCCTATTTTTTCTTTAATAATGAATATAACAGCTGTACAACTAATAATAAATATATCTGAAATACTCGTTAAAAAAAAACCAGATGTAATTTTTAAATCATTTATTATATCATCAAAACAATTATTTATACAATAATAGTTCCTTAGTACCTATAGTAATGATTAATTTAATAATGCAACTAAAATCTATTCCGCTCACTTACAATGATTCCGGCTCACTTAACTTCTGAATAATCTTATTAATTAATTCTTCCGTTGCACACATCATGCTATCGTAATTGTCTGTCACTACGTACTGTACGCTTAATTGATTATTCACACTATTTTCCTTATCACTGTTATTTATTTCAAGAATTTCAATTTTGATTATATGATGTGGCTTCATCCTGCTTTTTCGAATAAAAAAAGACGAATCTGACATTGTTTTTTGCTGGTCTACTTTTGGAAGCTTTCTTTTCAAAGATAGTTTACTCTTTATCTTCTTAGTATCTCGATGTGACTCTGTTTTCTTTTGCTCACTTATAAATCTCAACCTCTCTTGTTCTTCTTTTTCCAGTATACTATTTACGTCTTGAGCACAATTTAGAGAAAATGGATCAATGCTTTCACACGAGTTTCGATCGTTTTCATCAAAACAATAAAAGTTTGCCATTATTCTGAAACAAAAACAAAATTTTGAATTTCTGTGAAAAACATTTTTTTAAATATAATCGTTATGTAAGAAAAATAATTTACTTACCAGAAAGACAAAAATAATTTTTAGGAAAATTCGATGTGCTCCTTGTGAGAGATGATCTGAGAATGAATATTTAATTTGTATTTAAATTATTATGTGAAAATATAATATGATCATCTTTAAGGAATCAAGTTTCAAAATAATTTTATATGGCATACAAGTAACAATGCTGAAGCCATTTGAATTTAATACATAAGAG
The DNA here is from genome assembly GCF_902806685.2 of Maniola hyperantus. Lineage (NCBI taxonomy): Eukaryota > Metazoa > Arthropoda > Insecta > Lepidoptera > Nymphalidae > Maniola > Maniola hyperantus. The sequence continues at coordinate 4,930,729 of NC_048561.1, forward strand.
TAAGATGCCTAGGGTTTTAATTCTATTTAACAAGTTTTATACAAAAATTCCAAACAAGATAGACAAGTTGGAACATGATTGCAGTATTTAATAATGAGTAATCTAAAAAGTATATCACAAATAACAATGAAGTTGATCAAACAAGCCGAGTCTTTGGATATAAATTATATAGATACTGTAATACCATCAGCATGTTTTATCAGACATAGTAAACTCCTACCAAACACAATTCGCTCTATAATTTGTGGGCCCTCCAATTGCGGCAAAACAAATGTTATGATTAATTTATTATTACATGAAAACGGTCTGAGGTTCGAAAATGTCTATATTTACTCTAAAACTACTTTTCAATCAAAATATTGTTTTTTATATAATGTATTTCAAAATATCCCAGATGTAAAACTTATTATACTTAAAAATGATGAAGATATTATTTCACCCAATGATATCATGAAAAACTCTATTTTCATTTTTGACGATGTGACATGTGAAAATCAAGTAAACATTCGAAATTATTTTTCGATGGGTAGACATAAGCAAGTTGACTGTTTTTATCTGTCTCAGACATATTCAAAAATTCCTAAACAATTAATACGAGATAATGTTAATCTTTTAATTATATTTAAACAAGATGATATCAACTTAAAACACATATATCAAGAACATGTTAACTCTGATATGACCTGAGGTGCGATTGTGTAAAAAATTACCATGGAAATGGTATTCATTTCATGGCGTAAACAGACGATTTCAGTTGTCAAACGACAATTTCGAATTGTGTAAGGTGTTCATGATTGTTTAGTCATTACATGGTTATGAGATTGGTTTTTAGACCATTGAGTGAATGATTTGATAAGATTTGACAGCTAATTTCGATTGTGTAACTATTTTGAGGCCATTGCTTATGTCAAATAATAACTGTGACTCGAGACCTATGACAATGGTCTTAATATAGGTTTTAAATATAATTATCTAACTTTTTTAAGCCAATTCCTACTTCACCGCGGTAAATTTTGTACCTTTTTACTCGACTACGGCAAAGCCGAAGGCTCAACAGTGCACAAATTAACACAGCTCTTTATCAAAAAGTGTTTTAAACAAAAATTGACGTTATTATTGCAATAAAAGGTACTTAATAATTCATTGCATACCTAAGTACCTAGCTAAACTACAACTAGTGATAATAATTTAGTGATGCTAGATGCTAGAAAACCACTAGGTATCGACGCCTCTCAATCCGGCTGGTCACCCTGAGAGGTTAGACCAATAACCTTCAGTGTAAATACAGTTCATAGGTGTTTTGATTGACTAGGTAGGTACCGTATGTTAAATGGACACAGAAAACACCTGAAGGAGGCCTCACACCCTAGGGCCTAGGGTGTACTGCACAGCTAAACGGTATCTACCTAGGTATCTACTGGAAACAAATTAGCATTTAAGTAATTTGTTCACTGAATACCTTAGAAAAGAACTCGACTGATTACAGACAGATTGTTTTAAGTTTAAATTGGCTTAGGTATAATTATGTTGTAGGTACTTATGTATGTACCTACCTACTCAAATCTAATAGGTACCTGAGTTTTGTAGGTAATTAAATTTTTGTTTGTTTATTTAATGTAGTATTTTATGTTATGTAAAATAGCTTACTTTATTATAAACATTAAATGGTTTAATGGTATAAAATTTAACTCCTTACGCGCCATTTTAACTTTATGTGTCAAATTTCATGTCAAAGGTACCACACTTTGAGGTGAAAGTTGACTCATAGAGTTAAAATGGTGCGTGAGGAGTCATTTTGTATAGACTATACCTAACTACCTACTTAAAACATCATCATGATCAACTCATAGCCGGCTCACCACGGAGCACAGGTTTCCTCTCAGTATGAGAAGAGTCTGGCCATAGTCCACTACGCTGGCCAACTGCGGATTGGCAGACACAACCTTACATACCTACATTTTTATTATTAAAAGAACCTACTTCCTTGGATACAATATCAATAATATAAGTTAGTAAAAATGAATTGTTTATTTGCATTCTACACTACACTAGACAAGTACCTACATAAGAATGAATATTATTTACAACTTTTAATTTGATCATTTATTCAACAATTTAATTTACCTTGGTTTCCATATTCCAGTCAAAAAGAATGAAAATAGCTACTTACATCTTTTATTATTTAATAGAATGTTATAAGGACCTACCCAACTATCTACTATCATTTAAGAAAAAACATTGTCAAAGACTAAAATTCTAGAATGTTATACTTAAAGGAAAGTAGCTACCTAATAGGTACTTATATTTTTTATATAGAAATACTGAAGATAAAATAAACGAGAAAAAGAAGTATGCATTATTACTACATATAATAGCAAAAATATACTTACTAATAAGTAAAAGTAGGTAGGTACATTTATGTTAAAATATTTAGGAAATAGTAATGTAACAGGTTTCAAGGGCAATGTTATTAAGTACCTACCAATAATAATGATAAAGCATTTTTTATTTATGTTATTAATGAATGTACTGTACTAGTTATACCTATCTACTACCTAGGTAGGTAGGAACGATACCTAGGGTACTTATTAAAACTCTATTAAGTATTTTTAAGTTCAGTAAATAAAGGGCTTTAATATTATTATTATTACGGCAAAGCAAAAAGGTAAGGATATGATTTTAGCAGTCTTTGTACCTAGATGTTTGTATTTAAGTACTTATGTTCCTAAACTACTGAGCCGATTTTGATAAATGTGGTCTCAATCGATTCGTTAGTACAATATTAAGTAGGTACCTATGCAATTAATTCTGTTTATTTGGCCATGCCAGTTTAATCAGTTAGGTAGGAACCTAGTTACAGTTTTATTTAATTAATTGCTATGTTTTAGTAAGTAAGTTTTCTGTTTCATCATAGGTTTAAACCGTGTAAATATTTGGTGAGTGTTTTTTGCAATTAAATCTATTCATTTCATACATTGGAGAGAGTTTTACTTAGTTGATTAGACCCCAGGGTAGCTATATTTAGGTACCTATCTACTTACCTATTTCTTAAGAGTAGGTACCTAGCTGTTTAACTTTTTACTTTATCTTGTTAAGTACCTACCTAATTGTAATTGTGAAAATAGCTCACCCATACATGCTGAGAATGGGAATGAGGAGTTCCCAGCTGCCGAAAGCCCCTGCCACATCCCAGAAGGGGAATTTGTGGACAATTACAGGCTATCTTTGCCACTGTTCCAGCAACTTGTCGACGAACTCACACCCATACTTGCAGCCAAGGCAGAGATCTACACGTATCTCTACAGAGTTCAAAGTATTGGTCTTATTATAAATACTATCTGTCCCGGCTGTACTAACTAAACGCTAAAATATTGGTCTTATATTATAGTAGGTAGGTACGTATTGATGAAAATAAGAAAAATTAGGATAGAATAGTCATGTCTGCCAAGAAAACCTAAGTATAGGGTACTTCCCGTTGACCTAAAATCATGAAATTTGGCAGGTAGGTAGGTCTTATACTACAAGTAAAGGAAAAAATCCAGAAACCATGAAATTTGTGGTTATGATTCTAGGTCAACGGGAAGTACCCTGTAGGTTTTGATTCCCTTTTCTTGATAGACACAACAGACATACAATGAAGTGATCCTGTAAGGGTTCCTTTTTAAGGTTCTGTACCTCAAAAGGAAAAACAGAATCCTTATAGGATTACTTTGTTGTCTGTCTGTCAAGAAACTTACAGGGTACTTCCCGTTGACCTAGAATCATAAAATTTGGCAGGTAGATAGGTCTTATAGCAAACATAAGGGGAACAATCTGAAAACCGTGAATTTGTGGTTACATCACACAAAAAAATTGTGGTCATGAACAAATAGGTAATTAGTGTTAACAATTTTCAAAGTAAGATAACTATATCAAGTGGGGTATCATATGAAAGGGCTTCACTGGTGCATTCTAAAACAGATTTTTATGCATCAGTTTTTCATTTATCGTGCAAAATGTCGAAAAAATACTAGTACAAAACCCTCGGTGCGCGAGCCTGACTCGAACTTGGCCGGTTTTTTTCTTTTGGAACCCTAAATAGTAGGTCTCTGAAAATTTTTTTGCTATGGTAATGAGTAGGTAAGTAGGATATCAAATGAAAGAGGAGAAAATTCTGTTCATAAAATAAAAAGTATGTAAATTACGATATTAAACATCTTTATTGTCTACAACTATTACAAATAATAAAAATATAGGATAAGCGACAGATGATTAGGAACCTACTAGCTACTCAGCCCCACCCGTTTGGTATTATTAGGTATTTCTTTGGGTTTTAGTTGGGTTTATCTGTTTACTTATGATAAATATAGGAAAATTTTACCTACTTATAATATGCTAAAATGTTGAATGTGAATCACAGTCAATTTTAACACGGCACACAACTCATCATCATCAACTCATCACTGGTTTATCACATTGGAGGCAGACATCTTAACCACTACACTATCACCGCTCTTGATCAAAGATTACTAATTATGAACACATAGTAAATAATAAATTATTTGCCTACTTATATGCTATAAATAACTCAAAAAGTCTTAATGTGAGAAAACTTAACATTTGATTTTTGATTTATTTTTATAAAGAATGTTAGCAAGTTTATTATGGTGACTAATAATCCCCTTTTCTTTCCAACTAAGCGTAAAGCTTGTGCTAGGAGTAGGTACGACAATAGTGCAATGGGTGGGGTTTGAACCGGCGACCTTTCGGATTTCAGTCCGCTCCTCGAACCGTTGAGCTATTGAGGCTCCGATAACACTCTGGGCTGTTCATAGTAAACCAAGTAGTTCTAGGGTTAAGGATAATGCCTTTACAACTTCTTCAGTGCCTGTTCTGCAATCTCCATTTGATATCCAAGCAATTTCAAGGCGTTGCTTCTCATAACTTTGTGCCCCCACGTTCCCCTCGTTGGCTTCTAGTAGGCCAGAGTGCTTATAGGCATTTCTCTGCCGGAGACTTCTTAATTTTATTAACGTATGGAAATTATGGAATAGATATCGAACTGAGAATTTTGTCTAATTTGTTATTGTAATTTGTTCTCGTAAAATTCGTAATTTGTCATTACTGACATTGACACCACTGTCACTTGTCACTTAATTGACACTTGAAACGTAGACTTACAGGAAAAAGCATAATCTAAGAGGAAAAACATAGGAAAAAATAAGTCCACTAACGCCACCTATTGTCGAATAGCAGTAAACTCGACTATTCATTCGTTCAAAGCGTTTAGTTATTGCAAATGCATTATATAATAATAACGTTAGAATTCAATGTTTTAAGTATGAAAGGTAATTTTTATGATGAAATTAATAAGTTAACTTTTAAGTTGCATTGTTTTTGTGTCCGACATAATTCTTAAAAACAAAAAATATTGACTTTCACTAATGCTATTTGTATAATAAAACGCGATTCTAATGAAAAATTTTTAAGTCACCGGTCACCAGTAGGTCTTCATATGATGATACAATTTACGCAATTCGAATTCGGTATTACCATTTATGACCAATCGCTTAGATTTGCCATGATGGTTAAAACTTACGCAATCGCACTTCAGGCATGACTTTAAACAATTATGTTCAAATATTTGGAAAGATCCGTATAGTTTTTTGTTAATAAACAAGGATTGTGAGTTAAACAAAGGTCGGTATAGAAAAGCATTCGACATATTTGTTGAATTTGACTAATAAATTATTATATACAACGTACAATGCGCAAATTTATTCAGTTGAAATTTAGCATCTGACAAGATAACCATTTTTAGTTAGTATGGAAGCAAGCGTAAAGAATCAATTAATTAAATCAATTGAAGCTATTAAGAAAAAAGCAAAACAAATGCGAGAAGATGAGGAAGATATGGAACTAAAGAGACGCAAACTTTTTAGATGTATAACTGATCCATTAGAATCATTAGTAAGGCACAAAAACGAAGAAAATAGTCATAAAACAACATCCGCAAAAATTAAAACTCTTTATGATAGAAATGATTCATTTTCTTCTTCTGGTAATATCGATGCGGAAAAGTATGATGAAAAAAAGGACAAAAATTACCTGACACCTAAATTAAAAATTTCATGCGAAAATTCTGAAAAGGTTGAAGAAATTCGTACTCCATCGCCAATGCCAGAAAATGCGTGCAAAAATTTAAATGTACCATTTGGTGTACGTAATGAAAACAGCATATTGATGATTGGAAATTCAAAAATCACGTTTTTAGATGGTGCTGATACTAATAAAAATATGATAGCTAAAATAGGAAGTAGAAGCTATGAAGTAACCCCAGGATTAGCAGAATTGTTATTCCAAAGTAAGCCGGATTTAGAGGTAATATCTGAACAAGATAAATTAGTTTATAAAGATATTTTATGTAACACTAATGTGCACAAGAGAGATTACAATCCTTTAAATCAGATAAAAGGCGATAAAGGAGTCAAATATACTAAAATTGTGAAACCATTGTTTGCTGATACTGAATTAAACCACAAAGTAACAAAACAAGGTGGTTTTATGCCAACTTTGAAAAAGTACAAAAAACATACAGATTTCATTTATTGGGATGATCCTAATGAGTTGGTAGATAGATTGAAAATTTTAATTGCTTCTAAAGATGCTGGCAACACTAGTCATGATAATGAGATCATATCAATAATCGAAGAACTTAAAGAAGCTGGTATTATAAAATAAAGTATATAAAATTATGAATGATTTAATATCTAGCCTAGTTCTATAAATACTGTCGAACATGAATGTCAACAAGTTTGGCCATCATGAGCACAAAAAATTAAAAATGGATTATTCTGCCTTAGAAAATATATTTGATGCTCAACATAAAATCATTAAACATTTTTTTTTTTTTTTTTTTTTTATTATGGAACACAAACAGCTTTTACATTTTTACTTAGCTACTTATTTCTAGTTTGTACATATGCCTATTAAGTGTTCACTCATTTACATTATATCTATTTAATTTTGTGCGGGAGTTAGTTAGGTTAGTAATTACATTAAATTAAATTATAATATGTTAGTTTGTTATAAAGTGGTTACAAATAAAGTATATAATTCTAATCGTGCTAAACCTACATATAATTATTTAAACTTTTTTATTTCAGCTAAAAATTTACCAAATTTGTGTTGAAAATGATCTAATTGTACATATTTCTTATTGTATATATCGCATGTCCTCACTAAAAATCTATTATGGCCATAGTTCGTGTTAATATGTGGAAGACTAAAGGTTTTTACATTCCGTCTGGACAATCGCGGTACAGAGTACATTATTTTACTTAGTAAATAAGGGGAGTCAATAAGACCATTTACAATTTTATACAAGAAGATTTGATCCTTGTGTTCCCTCCTGAGCTCTAAAGAGATTAATTCAGTGATACTAAAGGAATTAAATCTCTTACTTAAACATTTTAAAAATTTACGTTGAATGGATTCTAGCATATTGACATAAACAGCGTACTGTGGATTCCACGCAGTAGAAGCATGTTCTAAATGAGATCTTACAAATGAATTAAAAAGCAAGACGAGGGTATTTGGATTTTTGAAATCAACTGACTGACGGAGAATAAATCCTAACATCTTATACGCTCTATTTCTAATTTTAGTTAAATGTGAATCAAATAATAGTCGACTATCCAGCTGAACCCCTAGGTCTCGCACCTCATTGACTCTGCGTACCAGTTTTTCAAATAAGTAATAATTATGGTAAATCCAATTCTTTTTCCTTGTAAAGGTAATAAGTGCAACATTTATCTACATTCATCTCTAAACCATTATTTGTACAATATTGACTAATCCGATCTAAATCTTCCTGCAGGTCTTGGCAGTCTTTTACCGTTCTAATAACTTTAAAAATTTTGGTGTCGTCAGCATATAATAGTATATTAGAATATTTAACATATTTTACGACGTCATTTATAAAGATATTAAAGAGCAATGGCCCAAGGTGCGAGCCCTGAGGTACACCGGAAGTGATGGGGACAAATGTAGTTGTGAAACCCTTAATAGCAACCGCCTGGGTTCGCACCCATAAATACGATGTGAGCCATCTAAAGAGGTCACCGTGTATACCAATCGCTACTAGCTTCATTATTAATATCTCGTGTGAAATTTTATCAAATGCTTTAGAGTAATCGGTATACACGGCGTCAACCTGAAAACCTTTGTCCATTGAATCCAAAGTCACGTCAAGTAATTCGCAAAGATTAGTTTCTGTAGACCTTTTGTTTATAAACCCATGTTGTGATGGTGTTAAAAGTGGCCGTACTGCAGGGAATAGTGAATCGTAAATAATCTTTTCGAAAAGTTTAGGAATAACTGATAGCTTGGAAATACCCCGGTAATTACGTATGTTGTGTTTATCTCCATTTTTGTGGATAGGTACAACAATTGAACGTTTCCACGTTTTTGGTAAAACACCCCGAGCTCAGTGACAATCGGAACAAAAGAGTTAAAGGAATGGCTAATTGCTTGCTACATCTTTTAAGAAGTATGGGATGCAAGCCGTCGGGGCCACTGCCTTTGGTCGTATTTAAAGCTGACAAGTATTTTTCAACCGTTTTATAATTAAAGTCTACATGTCCAATGAGAGCTTGTGGAGGTACAAGTACGTCAATGTTCAACGTTGAGTATGATGGTTTTTGAAAAACTGATTCAAAAAACTTATTGAATAGATCAGCTATTCGTTGCCCTTCTTGGGCAATCTCATCGTCCAGGTACAAGCTATCCGGTATGCTATTAATGTTTTGTTTCGACTGTACAAACGACCAAAAGCATTTAGAATTAGCAGTTAATATATTAGCTTCAGCGCGCGCAATATACGCACTATAACAAGACGCCTCTAGGTTTTTAAACTCACGCCGTAAATCTGAAAACAAAATATAACACCATGTTAAGTGCCCCACTTGCGTCATTGATTTGGTTTCAGCTTTTGGGACCTGTGATGATTGTACAATTTGTGCGCACAATGAAGGGGTGCTCAAATGCAGGTCCTTGCTTGTGCCCATAGCCCTCTCTGTCTTGATCACCATCTCCGCCTGCGTGGCAGCCATACCATTCTTCTTATGGTTAGATTCCAGATATCACTTTGCCCACCAGGCAATTATGTATCTCAAGCGTAAGAAGGAGATGCGGGCAGCAAAAAGAATAGAAAAGATCAAACCATTAATTGAGATGGAGCTATTAAGACAGAGCAGTCCTAAACCTGATGTGGACTCCGAGATTAGTACCCAGGGAAGGAGGTCTGAATCTAAGTCTGGCAGATGCTCCCCGACCCCATCTATGATTCTAACAGCATTACTCTTAACAAATGGCCAAGCTAGAGCATGTGACGATGTGCTGATGATGAGCTCAACTGGCTTAATCTCTTACAATCACACTATCATATCAGCCAACACTGGTGTGTTTGCAATCCACACAGGGGGGTCCATTTGTTTAAAGTACCAAGACGGGGCTCAAGAATCAATCAAATTGACTAGCATCAACAGGATCACGGAATACACTCCTTTGTACCGAGCTTGTTCTTTTAACATCAGCACCACAAGCATGTACAACTGCGCTTGGGCTGGAGAATGCTGGGATGAATCTACATGTCATTACGGGTACAAAAAGAAGGAGCTCATCGGTAGTGGTGTGGAGAATCCTAATGAGCAATTTGACTGCACAATGGTTCCGAATGGTTTACCGAGCCATTGTACACATGAACAAATATGTATATGGTATAAATGGGCAGTGGTTCCTGATTATAACACCTGTGATGGCATAATGGTGAAAACAAACACGATGACTATTTTGAATGTAGAATACACATCGAAAACAGGCAATATTTTGAATTTTGAACTATCCCCATCAACACCTCAAGTGATTAGTCCTCTGCCATTACATTTGTTAAATTACATGGTCAACTCTGTGGAAGATTCAAAATTCATTAGACTACACCAGGGATCATTTTATGCTGTTGGAGCATGCAATTTAAACAGCCCAGTTCCTGGATTACTTGGAGACATGCAAGTAGGATTCAAAGATGAAGAATCTGTCTATCCTAAGTGGGCTGTCCAATGTAAACCAGATGGGTCTAGGGTCATATGTACAACCTCAGAGCCAGGATATTACCATAGTTTGAAACCGAACATGATGAAGAGGGTTTTCCCACAAAATGTTGGAAAAGAGATGGTAACTTTGAAGACCATTGAAAGAGGAACTGCATCAATTATGTTTAGAGTGCCTGACCCACCCACATTAATAGTGGAGTCAGCATCGTGTTCCATCCGAGTTGATTATACGTACGGATGCACCGGATGTGATGAGGAGCCATTTGTTGTAGTTACACCAATAGATGTCATGGTCACCGGAACCATGAAATTTGAAAGCAACTGCTCATTTTATCTGCCAGAGATAGAATGTTCTTCTAAGCCTCAGAAATTACAGCTACTTAGCAGGGTCAGCGGCTGTTCGATAATTTTACCCGGATCAAACTCAACCATCACCATTCCCATACAGTATGAATTTAGGGGGAGCATCTTTTCAATGGGTATAGTATCATTCAGGTCTGAGGAAAAGCTAACTGAAAAGCTGTCCTTAGGTATCCAGAGTCCTGAGTTCTTCACCAGTCTCAAAGTCAGTTTAGGTGCTGGTATCCTCCTGACTTTCTTAACTACCATCATAAAATCAAGTATGAGGTATGCGGCATACAAAGCAGGGAAGAGGGAAGTGCTAGATCCCTGAACCATTGACACCCCATAATTTGAAAGCAACTGCTCATTTTATCTGCCAGAGATAGAATGTTCTTCTAAGCCTCAGAAATTACAGCTACTTAGCAGGGTCAGCGGCTGTTCGATAATTTTACCCGGATCAAACTCAACCATCACCATTCCCATACAGTATGAATTTAGGGGGAGCATCTTTTCAATGGGTATAGTATCATTCAGGTCTGAGGAAAAGCTAACTGAAAAGCTGTCCTTAGGTATCCAGAGTCCTGAGTTCTTCACCAGTCTCAAAGTCAGTTTAGGTGCTGGTATCCTCCTGACTTTCTTAACTACCATCATAAAATCAAGTATGAGGTATGCGGCATACAAAGCAGGGAAGAGGGAAGTGCTAGATCCCTGAACCATTGACACCCCATAATTTGAAAGCAACTGCTCATTTTATCTGCCAGAGATAGAATGTTCTTCTAAGCCTCAGAAATTACAGCTACTTAGCAGGGTCAGCGGCTGTTCGATAATTTTACCCGGATCAAACTCAACCATCACCATTCCCATACAGTATGAATTTAGGGGGAGCATCTTTTCAATGGGTATAGTATCATTCAGGTCTGAGGAAAAGCTAACTGAAAAGCTGTCCTTAGGTATCCAGAGTCCTGAGTTCTTCACCAGTCTCAAAGTCAGTTTAGGTGCTGGTATCCTCCTGACTTTCTTAACTACCATCATAAAATCAAGTATGAGGTATGCGGCATACAAAGCAGGGAAGAGGGAAGTGCTAGATCCCTGAACCATTGACACCCCATAATATTACATATTGGTATGCCTATAGACCCAAACGATTGTGCTACTAAATTATATGTTGACAAAATCAATGATGGGATCATAACAAGATTGAAAACAGTCGAGCAAACATTGATGCAGTTAAATTCAGAAATAAGTAGTCTTAAAAAAAGTATAGACGTGGTTAGTCGTAAATTAAAAAAATGAGCAAAGATAGTGTTGTAAATGAAATCCACAAAAATGTGAGAAAGAATTTTCCCCGACGACATGTTATACTGAAAGACATTGATGATGTATGGCAGGCTGATTTAGTTGATATGCAATCATTTTCAAAAGAAAATTCACAATATAGATATATTTTAACAGTAATTGATGCTTTCTCTAAATATGCTTGGGCATATCCTCTTAAACATAAAAATCAAGAAACTGTAACTGACGCTTTCAGAAAAATACTAGAAAAGGGTCGTGTTCCTAAAAATCTACAAACTGATTTAGGAAAAGAATTTTATAACATTTATTTTAAAAATACATTACGGCAATATAACATTCATCATTATTCTACATATACTACTAAAAAGGCTTCAATAGTAGAAAGATTTATAAGGACGCTAAAATCAAAACTTTATAAGCAATTTAGCTTACAAGGAAGTTATAAATGGAATGATGGAACCCTCGATCATATAATGAGAAGATATAATTCCACATTTCACAGAACAAGTGGTATGGCTCCAGACAAAGTTAATGAAGAGAATAAAAATATAATACTTAAAAGATATAGATCAATTCAAATATCAGCGCCAATTCAAAAATATACGAAATTTAAAGTAGGGGATTATGTTAGAATTAGCAAATACAAAGGAACTTTTGAAAAAGGATATACTCCTAATTGGTCTACTGAAATTTTTCGTATAGCTCAGATACAAAATACACATCCTATTACCTATCTTTTAAAAGATGCTAGACAGTGTCCTATATTAGGAGCTTTCTACACTGAAGAATTACAAAAAACACATCATCCTGACATATATCTTATTGAAAAAGTTTTAAAAAGAAAAGGAAATCATTTATATGTTAAATGGTTGGGTCTCCCGCTTAGTGAAAATAGCTGGATAGATAAGCAAAGTGTTTTATAAGCACAGATTACAGCAGCATTATTCAGTCTCTAATTGTCTACGATCAGAGACAGAGTTCTCCTATTATTAAATATGGATAAACAGAAATCACCTTTGCATAAAATGACTTTGAGAAGCAAATATAATTATTCAAAGAAAAATAAATCAGCTGTCGGTTTGAAGAAAAACTTTAAAGATATTGTATCTCGCACAAAAAAACATATCCACAAATTAAAACCAAAATGCAAAAAAGCTGCTATCGAATTAGCTGTTGCCGCTGCTAAGGAGTTAGCTGAAAGATCACCTGTAAATATACCGCGTATTATACCCATACCAAAAACTGGTGGTGTATTGCCATTAGTTCCAATTTTCGCAGGATTATCTGCCGCTGGTAGCTTAGCAGGTGGTGCTGCTACTATAGTAAAAGCAGTCAATGCTATCAATTTAATGAAAAAAAAGTTTCAAGAACTAAAAAGACATAATGAAAAAATGGAAACATTGGTTATTGGAAAAGGATTACTTATAAAACCCTATGGAGATGGTTTGGGAATATACACAGCGAAGGAAAAAAAACTGATTCGAAGGCTACCTAATCGTGCTCTATCCAACATTGATATTTTAAAGATTTCAAGAGACATTCCCTATTTCAGAGGTGTATTCATGAGGGATGAATTACCTAAGTATCCGTTTAAAAAAGAGTGTGGTATCATCAACTTAGATACGTCTCAAAATCCTGGAACGCATTGGGTAGCCTATGCAAAGTTAAATAATTATATTGAATACTTTGATAGTTATGGTAATTTAAAACCACCAAAAGAATTTGTAAAGTATGTAGGATCGAATATTACTTATAACTATGATAATTTTCAAGGACGCAACTCTTTTATCTGTGGTCATCTTTGTATCAGGTTTCTTATTAATTTTTGGAACAAAACTAAGAAATAAATAGTTTGCACAGTAAAATATAAGTTCAGTCAATCATCATGTCTGTTACCCTAACTATTGTAGGAAATGAATCTATCATAGAATCTAATTACGCCCCCCCTCTTATTTTGGAAGATGAATATGAGTGTGGTTTAATATATTTTTCGGCATTTAATTCAATTCCAAATGTGGACTATAATAATAATATATTTGGATATGGAGAAGAAAAAAAAAGAATTGATGTTCCACCAGGTTCTTACGATTTACAAGATTTGTATGACTATCTAAAAGAGAGAGTTGAAAATTGTGAATTAAAAATAAAACCTAACATCAGCACTATGACATGTTCTTTGTTCTGTAGTGAAACTATAAATTTTGATTTAGAAAATAGTATTGGTCCTATGTTAGGTTTTCCGAAAGGAAAGTTAAAAGCAAATAAATGGCATGAATCGACAGTACCAGTAAACATTCTACCGGTGCCTGTCATAAGGATCGAATGTAATCTCGTGCAGGGATCGTACACTAACGGTTCTCCCACTCATATTATTTATGAGTTTGTGCCAAACGTTCCACCTAGTCATAGATTTATAGAAACCCCTTGTAACGTTATATATTTTCCTGTAAAACAAAAGATAATTTCATCAATAACCATAAAAATTTTGGATTTAGAAGGCAACCATATAAATTTTTAGAGGTGAAACTATTGTTTTGTGCCTACATTTGAAAAAATCATTTGAAAAAATCAAAATGATCGTTTTCACGACAAGTAATTGTTATAAAGAACATAGCCCGAGAGTCAAAAAAGTTATTACCAAGAAAAGTGTAAAACAAGCTAGACGTGTTAGGGTACATAAAAAAATTAATCAAAGTAATAAAAAATTTCTTGAGGCACTTGGATTTAAAATATGAGTCTTCTTCAAATCAATAATTTGCCTGAATTTGATAACTCTATCGAGAGTTATGAAATCCATACGTACAATCCATACAATAATAGTTTCAATGAAAATGATGAAATCCGGATACCCATTCACCAGCAAGATATTTATGTGCTACCATCAGCTAGTTCTATTTACATTGAAGGAAATGTTACAGTAACTCATAAAGATCAAGCAGGCAAAGTTCAAAAAAAAAGCGTTGATTTCAGTAATAATGCTTTCGCATTTCTTTTCCAAGATATCCGATATGAAATAAATGGCGTTGAAATTGATCGTGTTAGAAATGCTGGAATAACTACAACAATAAAATCTTACATTTCAATGAATAGTGGAGAGAGTAAAGCAGCTGCTGTGTGGGGCTGGAATATAGAAGGATTTAAAAATCAAAATGGAAACTTTAGCGCGTTGATGCCCCTGAATAAGATTTTAGGTTTCGCCGAAGATTACAATAAAATAATAATTAACTGTAAACATGAACTTATACTTAACAGAGGTAGTACAAATTTAAATAGTGTTATCATGGGTAACGATGATATTGTAGACATCAACATACAGAGAATTCAATGGCGAGTGCCTCATATTAAAGTTTCAGACCAGCAAAGATTAATGCTTCTAAGGAAATTAGAGAAAGATAATCCTATACAAATAGCGTTTAGAAATTGGGATTTATATGAATATCCATTACTACCAAAAACTACAAAACATTCATGGGCGGTAAAGACAGCCTCTCAATTAGAAAAACCTCGATATGTTATATTTGGTTTGCAGACTAATAGAAAAAACATTAAAATAAAAGACAGTACAATATTCGATCATTGTACACTGACCAATGTTACACTATTCTTGAATTCACACTATTATCCCTACGATGCACTAAATCTCAAGTTTGACGAAAATAAATACAGTATATTATATGATATGTACACAAAGTTTCGTCAGTCGTTTTATAACCTTCCTATCGATCCGTTGCTTGATCTGCATACATTTAAGGAAAAGACACCGTTATTTGTCATAGACTGTTCTAGGCAAAATGAAAATTTAAAAACTGGTCCAGTTGATGTACGCCTAGAAATTGAAACATCTCAGGATATTCCCAGCAATACCAGCGCTTACTGTTTAATTATAAACGATCGTCTTGTAGAGTACAGACCGCTGAGTAACATAGTCCGAAAACTATCATGAAAATTATTGTCGATGTTCAAGGTTTTAAAAATGAGCAGAATTATTTTCTACCCAAAGAGATTGCTATAGCGTACAATGATCGAGTTCAAGTTTTGTTAATCAAACCACCATATCCCTATGAATGGCTAACAGACATAGAAAAGAAACAGGTTAATTGGATTGAAAGGAATAGAAAAATATTATGGAGCGAGGGAATCATACCTTACGAGAACTATAAATACCACCTAATACATATTCTAAAACATAATGATATTTATTGCAAAGGCCTTGAAAAGCAGTTGTGGTTAAAAGATATATTAAATAATCCTAATATACATAACTTAGAAGATAGTGGATGTCCTAGCTTGTTAACATTATATAAGTTGTACAATTCATATTCCGACATATATAGCTGTGTTTATCATCCAACCATCTGTGCCCTGAAAAATGTAACTGTTTAAAAGATGGTGTATAAACAATAAAGTTATTGATACTTAAAAAATACTTGTTTAATTAATTAAAACTCTCCTTTACCAACGTCTTATAATTTAGTCAATAAATAATTAATTAGACTGTATGCATATTGCCATCAGACGAATTTGCAAAAGAATAAAAACGAATTTAAGCGTTAATGATCTAGTAGTGGTGGTTATATTTAAATGAAATTTGAATGGCCTTCATGTTTTTAAAATGTTTCAAGAGAATGATAGAATTTTGCTTTCTACGATATCACAAAAACCATTCAAGATTTATTATCTTGGCCTTAAAGTTTTTACCCGAGTTATTAGGATAATTAATAAGTAGGTACTTTGTTGACCTGATACCTCGCGGTGAACTATAAAACATGATAAAACGTGATTGGGGCTTTTGCATCGATCGAGCGAAGCGAGAGTGATGCAGGAGCCCCAATATCACCCTACTGTCCCAAAAGTCAAGTGGTTTAGATGCTCTGTCAGGATGTGTCCTAGGTATCTGAATTTCTGCACAACCCGAACTGCTTTACCATTTAGAATAACTTCTGGGATTCTTTCCGGACCTTTACCTGCCTTGAATACAAGCATCTCAGTTTTGTTAACATTATATTTCAGCCCATGAGCATAAGCATAATGCTCACAAACCGAGAGCAACTTTCTGAGGCCTTTAATAGAAGGGCTGAGAATCACCATATCATCCGCATAACTCAAACTATTTACACATACACCATTGATGTGGCATCCGATCTTGGTGTCTCTCAGCTCCTCTATTAGGTTATTTACATAGATATTAAAAAGATCCGGGGAGGTAATCCCACCCTGGCGAACACCGCAGTCTAATTTGTATGTTTAATATGCTACAAGTTAGATTGTACAGTATTGATAACTACACTAGTATACACTGGTAACCGTCCGTTTATGGAGCCGGGATTCCGTCAGCCACAACGTATACTGTTACTCAATACCTTAGAAAGGTCCGGTGATCCGTACACAGTCGAGATTACTAAGTGAGGCATCGAACATAGGTTTACACTTGGCTTTATATTACGAGCTATCAAGAGTAGTCGCGCGACTTATGAGATAACTACTAGGATATTCCAGAAAATATGCAGTATTCAATTTTACTTTGTACGAAAGTGGGACTCAAAATGGATATTGCTATGTTTGGGGAGAGTGTGATGCGAAACGAGGCAGTCAAGAAATTGCTACTTGTTTATATAAATACTTTGAAGAAGTTGATAAAAGAAAGGTGAAACATTTGATTTTTTACTGTGATTCCTGCGTGGGACAAAACAAGAACAGGATAGTCTTGTCTGTTATTAATCAGTTCCTCAAGCAATCTAAAAGCTTAGAGACTATTCAAATAAATTTTTTGCTACCCGGACATACATGCCCGTGGATTCCATGCATGCAACGATTGAAAAGGAAGTTTAAAAGCTCACAGTATGGAGCCCCTCGCAATGGCTACCTTACATTTACTCTGCACGAAAACGTCCTCGACCCTACCAAGTCAATATTTTGGAACATGAAGACTTCATCAACTGGGAAGCTCTTGCATTAAAAACATTCACAAAAGAAACTTGTTGTAATTTTTTCAGTGTATTTGAGTAATGTTAATTCTATTGCAGCTATGTGAAAATAATGGGAAACGCTAAAAAACGAAGCAGGAAAAACCAGGAGCTCGAAATAATGCTGATTACTCAGTGAAAATGGTAGAAGTTGCTGCACATCTCGTGCGAAGGAAAGTTATTTCATCATACGAAGCAGAAAAGCGGCGCGTCGGACAGTTGTAAATAAATCAAAAAACATGCATACCAAATCATTTGGTCGACGTACGTCAAGCTAAAGGAAAAATGGCAAAATTAATGTTTAGAGACAATTTTCAAGATTCTACTTTGGTAAATAAGACAGAGTCAGCGATGCTTCTCAAGATAAGATCATGATGGCCCATTTGAGACATCACAGAATGTAGATAATCCGAAAAGAAGTAAAAAAATTAAAAATACAGACCATATTGGACAACAATTGGGTTGGCAACTGTCAAATTGGTGCTAGCGTAGCTTTCACCAAAAAAATAACCTATTGTTAGGATCGTTTGTTTGTTGATTTATTTTCAAGAAGCCAAAGAAATGTGAAGTGCCTTTTTGTAAAGAAATCGGTGCCCCCCAATTTCCCACAGTTGTGGAAGTAAGAAAAAAGTGGTTAAAAGCAATAAAACTTTAAGCCAAAAAAAATCTAGGTTATGTTGACTTCATTTTTTAGAAACAGATTATGAAAATATCAGTAAATATCAGTGGCGTGCACAGGAGTTCAAGCCAGGGTATGCATTTAGGTATGAACTTATTTTACAACAGGTTATAATGAAAAATAAGCATTGATTCATTACAATGAGGGTAAGCAGTGCGGTTATGCTTCTATGAGTTGCACGCCACTGGTAAATATACAGGCTTATTCTGTTTAAATTCAAATATTAAGGTCCAAACTCATCAAAATATCAGTGTTTTATAAACAATTTTTGGTTGGTTGTAGGTACTGTACTCAGTATAGCTACTTGAAAACAACTGCAGTTCCATCAGTGTTTCCTTGGACAACAAAAACACTTTCTCAAGCAGCTCAATCTCAAGAGGGTTGTTAGCACGTAATACTAGAAAATCGCTTTTTCACTAAACTGATAGTGCACATCAAATTCCATTCGATTCTAAAGAGTGCAAACAATTTGCAAGGAATTGGGTTGATTTGATTTGAGTTGCAAATTCACTTATACGAGTCCTAGGTACCCTGAGGTTAACGGAATGGCTAAAAGAGGAGTACAGATTGCTAAGAAAATGTTTACAAAATGTTATGAAGATAATACTGATGTGTGACTAGCTTTATTACAGAATCGAGCCTCTCCAGTTTCAGGTCCTAATTTTTCCCCAAAGTCAAGAAACCAGACCTCACAACTAGTGAAGGAATAAACAAACGCAATCCAACAAAAAACATTTTAAAAGCTTTTATAAGATAAACAGATTTTTGGGAAACTATTACAAATATGGAACGTATCTCGAAGTCATATCTTAAGTACATCGGCGCGACGGCAGGACGGCGCAAAAGCGCCAAAACTCCAAAATGCACTGATAACCACATCCATTAGTGAAGATAGAAGCTCTCCAGGAGT
The DNA here is from genome assembly GCF_902806685.2 of Maniola hyperantus. Classification (NCBI taxonomy): domain Eukaryota; kingdom Metazoa; phylum Arthropoda; class Insecta; order Lepidoptera; family Nymphalidae; genus Maniola; species Maniola hyperantus. The sequence continues at coordinate 4,950,010 of NC_048561.1, forward strand.
TCTGGCCTATGTGACTGCAGTTTGCTCCCACGCTATAGTTCGCTCCCACGAGTCGACCAAGCGGTGCGATTAGAGGGATCCTGGTCATATTTTAGTACCGAAATTTTCGGGATCAAATTTAATGAATCCCGGGATTTTCGGGATTGATACATTTTTAAATAAGTCAATAAAAATTTGCGTGAAACGAAACGTACTTACCTTGATTTGACAGCCATCTTGTTTACACAGCTGATTTCATTTGTTTTTGTTAACGACCGGTACCGGATTATGCGTAAAAGTGTGTAAAAATTCCCGCTTCACGTCGTGTAAGTATTGATATTTTTTTTGTTTATTGGTGATAATCAATGAAATTATTAAAAGCAAATTTTTCAGCCTCTTCATATATTTTGTGCAACAAATTGAGAAGTACGCTTGCAGATGAGACGTTGGATGCGTTATTCCTTAGATTTTATTTTCGTGGTTTAAATAAGTAATTTATAATGTTTCTGGTCGATTAAATTCAAAAACATGAGTACCTATAAACATTGATCTCTTTAGCATATAGTCTTTTTTAATCTAAATAAGTCAAGAAGTTGATTTTTGAAGTTTATTGTTCGTTTCATAGATTATTCATACAGAAGTGCCTAGTTTGTTTATTTTATAAGAAGAAAGTGTGATTTTGTTTAACCGCCTTTTTGAAGATTTAAAAATTAAGTTTATATGTCCTTACAAAACTAAAAGATAAATAAAAAATTGATTTAAGTATGTTTTACTGTCTTTTTTACCACTTTCCATTACCATTACAATCCCGGGATCCCGAGATTAGCTGTAGATAATCCCGAAATCCCGGGATCGAATCCTCTAGGTGCGATGCATGAATTTCATCCCTCAAGAGTAACGACGATTCCGGTACATCACCTTCTACGAGTCGCGTCGCGCTGAAGCTATAAAGTAACTCGCTTCACCTCTCGCAATCATAATTTACCGTAAATCAATTTTATATAAAGTAATTAAAGTCGTAATTAATTAAATTGTAAAAGTAATCACAATAAATCGAATCTCATTGCAAGAAGACTTTCATTCAATCCGGCTTCACTGCAAATAACATTGGCTGGCGGCGGCGATCTCACAACTGAGCACGGCGTAATTGCAGCCTGGTGATAGCACACCTAACTCAAAGTGAATTATTAATGAATAGAAATTTAAGAACAAAACTGTTGAGTAGCTCTAAATGCTTAGAACCTATGTTAAATAGTAATGTTTTACAACAATTTACTAATGTTAAAAATAGAAATAAGTATACAAAATTATAATAGAACTAGTAGATATAAAAATAAGTTTATTGTAGGTCAAAAAGTATGGTTTAAGAAAAATCCAAGTAAGAATATATGGTCTGAAGGTAAAATTGTTAAAGATAACGGTTATAGATCATATGTAGTAATTAGGGTTGCCAGATGTCCGGTTTTCGACCGGACAGTCCGTTTTTCTTTATGCTTGTCCAGTCAAGAAAATCTTGGTAAACCGGACAAAAGATTGTCCGGTTTTAGTAAAAATTACGAGTAGTTCATTCACCTGGCGCTTAAACCACTCTCGAACGCTTCGTTCGACGCGCCGCCCGCCACCCCCGACCCGCTCCCACGCACTTGTTTCACTTCAGTCGCTTAATAGTTACAAGTGAAAGTAGTCGCGCCCTAAAGTATTTTTAGCGACGCTTGCAGCGTGTTATTATTGTTATTATATTTTGTTTCCTGTGCTGTGTTTCATCGTTATCTTGTTTGTGTGTGGCTTTGTCAATCAAAATGGAAGACGAGGAAGCATCAACAAGTAAAGAAACTCCACCTAAAAAAGTAAGAAGGGTTTGCCACTATAATGTTGACTGGGAATCTCGATTTTCGTGGTTAAATAAATGTTACGAAGACAACACAAAAGGCTACTGCAAATTGTGTAAAAATAAGTTCACGGTGGCTTATGATGGCTTGAAAGCATTAACGCATCATGCTGCGTCAAAGAAGCACAAAGATTCAGAAAGTGCTGCAGCCATGTCTCAGCGAATGAGTTCTTTCTTTACACGAAAAGGCAGCGCACAAAGTGAAAAAGTTAGTATTGCCGAATTGACTGAAGTTTATCATGGTATCAAGCACCATATTTCGTATCTTGCTCAAGATTGCTCATTTAAAGTTTTAAAAAAAATAATTATAGATTCAGATATCGTAAAGCAAATGACAGGAGGACGCACTAAATGTACTGCTATCGCAAACCAAGTTTATATCCATATTCGATGGAACTTGTGCAGGAGGATTTAAAGAATGAAGTTCCGTTTTCCATTGCTACCGATGCTTCTAATAAAGGAAACAGAAAGTTCTTTCCAGTTGCGATTCAATATTTCTCACCAAGAAACGGTATTGTCATAAAATTTTGGACTTTTATGAAGACTCATTCGAAGATTCAAGATCTATTAAGGAACAATATGTCAAGTCATGAATAATTCACAACTGTCGTGGAGTAGAGTAACAGCATATGGAGCAGATAATGCCTCTGTAAATTTTGGAGTTAATAATTCCGTTTTTTCAAAAGCTAAAATCTGAAGAAAATAATGAAATTATAGCTGCTCACTGTAATGACCACATATTTCACAACTGCGCAAAAATCGCTTTGAAAGTAATGCCTGTTGATGTCGAAATATAGTGATGAAAGTATTTGCAGAGTTTTCTTGTTCCGCGAAGAAACGAGAAGAGTTGAAGGCGTGCTTTGATTTCTTTGAGAGCGAATACAGAGAAGTTATACGACATGTTCCTACAAGATGGCTTAGTTTGTTTAAAGCTCTTGATAGGATGCTTTTGTCGTGGGGACCATTGAAAAGGTACTTCTTAGAACAAGGTTCTGATAATTGTCCTAGGGCTCTTTGGGCTATCTTGTCTGATCAAGTAGACGAAATTGCAAGTGAAACCACTCCTACTTACAATGAATTATATTTATATTTCACTCATAATTTTATGGCTTCTTTTCAAGAAATTTTACTTTTGTTAGAAAAACGTACCACAGCAGCATTTCATTTGCACAATATAATGGTGAAATTCCGGGACAGTATTGCAAAGAAAATAAGTGACAAACATTTCGGAATGAAAGTTCATATGGCATTAAGACAAGGCTATCTTTCAGAAAATCAATCAAGAGAATTTACTAAAAACGCTCTAATAGTTTACCAAAGAGCACTAGCATATATAGAACAGTGGTATTCTTTTGAAAATAACAATTATAAGGCATTTAGTTGTTTAGATCTCGAATGCGGAAGATTTCCTACGCTGGATCAATTGATTGAGTTATGGTCATTGTCTCCATGGAAGCAGCAAAATCCCCCTGAAAACATTTATGAAGAACTGGCTGCACTTCAAAGTGTTTTCTCTTCACTTGAAGGAAAACTCTATTAATATGTGGTGCAAGTTTTTTACCAACGAAGCAGCGCCTAATTTATTGAAAATAGTGCAGTATGTGTGTAGTATTCCCATATCTAATGCTTTTGTGGAACGAATCTTTAGCGTCATGGGAAATGTATGGACAGACGAAAGAAATCGTCTCGCCGTTAATACTGTGAAGAGTGAATTGTGCGTTTTCTTTAATATATCTGCTAGTTGCACTGAATTCAAAGATGCCATCTCAGACAATACATCTTTATTGAAAGCAGTGGCATCTAATACAAAATATATTAAAAAAGTTTAAGTAGATTTACCTACTGTTATTGGAAATAATGATTTTCTCTTCTCTTTTGATCGTTTTTTTTTCTTATTCAATGTAAATTTAGTTAAGATAGAAAGTTACCTTTTTAGGTAAGTTAATTTTATGTTAATAATATTAAAATTAAAAACTGGTCCGGTTTTTTTTTTTCAACACATCTGGCAACCCTAGTAGTAATAGATAAATGTACACTATACAAGAACCTCTTTCCATATTTGACCGGCGTACTTTGTGATTCATCAGACAGGGTGTCATCGCTGGTTGAATGGTTAGTTTAAGTACTTATCAATAACTAGCTTATGCTCGCGACTTCGTCCGCGTGGACTACACAAATTTTAAACCCCTATTTCACTCCCTTGAATTTTCAAAAATTCTTTCTTAGCGGATGCCTGCGTCATAATAGCTGTCTGCATGCCAAATTTCACCCCGATCCGTCCAGTAGTTTGGGCTGTGCGTTGATAGATCAGTCAGTCAGTCATCACCTTTTCCTTTTATATATTTAGATTATTGTAAAATTTAAAAGGGTGATAGTTGATTTGCATAGGCACTTTAGATAAAACAATTATTTTTGAGAAAGAGCACTAATTAAGGCAAAACTTGAGACGTTCAGTGTGGTGATTCTCTAACTCAGTGTCTAACACTGAACGATAGCCACAGAGCTTCGGCCGTGGCTAGTTACCACCCTACCGGCAAAGCCGTACCGCCAAGCGATTAAGCGTTCCGGTACGATGCCGTGTAGAAACCAGAAGTGTTGAATAAGGCTTGACAAGAAGTACATTTGTCCCATACATGATAGAAAATTGTATCAAATCTTCAACTTTTTTTTACATTTAACAATGTTGAACATTTGGTACATTTTTTGGACTTCATTACCAAATCTATTCTCTTCACTCAACAAGCTGGCAAGCCATGAAGGCACAAGTTCGTTCGACAGATATGACAAAGATACCAAAAACAAGACAAGTGACTACAACACATGCATCATTTGAATAAAAGTGATGTCAGATCGGAAACTATAGGTCAAAAATCATTAACCGCGGCACTCAGAGTAGCTTAATCGTTACTTAAGTTTAGTTAAAACGAGACAGAGCTATATCTTTCACATGAATCTGTCTTGTTTTAACTCTTAAGTAACGATTTGCGACTCTGAGTCCCGCGGTAAGTTCACCTTATAACTTGATGAATTTTAAGTTAATTTCAATTTTGTAGCTTCTTACATTTTTTGTATTTTTTTATCCTTGTATTTTTCTATGTTGATACTGAATTAACTTTTATTTATTTACAGCAATTGATTTGGATATGTACTTTAGATTTAACAATATTTTTAAGAAACAGCACCTACTAAAGGCAAAACTTGGACATTCACAAAGCATGGTGACTCCATGCACAGTTTTCTTCTGTTTGGAGGATGAATTAGGTAGAATAATGTAGTGTTGAATAAGGCTTGACAAGAAGTACATTTGCCCCATACATGACAGAAAATTGTACCAAATATTCAACTTTTTCTTACATTCGACAACGTTGAACATTTGGTACATTTTTGAACTTCATTACCACCTCTCTCTTCACTCAACGAGCTGACAAGCCATGAAGGCACGAGTTCATTCGACGGATATAACAAAGATAACAAAACAAGACTAGCGACTACAACACACATGCATCATTTGAATAACTGTGATGTCAGATCGAAAACTATGGGTTAAAAATCATTAAGTTCACCTTATACAAGTAACTGGATGATTTTTAAGTTAAATTTAATTTTGTAGCTTCCTTCTTGTTTTGTATTTTTAATTCTTGTATTTTTCCGTGTTGATGCTGAATAAACTTTTATTTATTTATTTACAGCAATTGATTTGGATAAGTACCTAGTTATATGTAACGAACCCAACCAACAAGCCATCGCGTTCACGCGGCAAGCGCACTAAGACAATGGAAACGCTGTCGAGGCATTCTCGGTAGCGCGACCACCAAAGCCGCCGCTGAACAATGGCAAAAGGTGGAAAATAACCAGCAGTCCCCAACTCGACTCCGTTAGCATAAGTCTATTTCTAATAATTACTATTTTGATTATTATTTAAGTATAGTTTTAAATCTTTCGCCTTTTAAAAAAAATATAAACTCGAAGCTCCCAAACTTCACTACCTACTTTAGATTTTACAAATATTTTTAAGAAACAGCACCTTCTCAAGGCAAAACTGGGACGTTCAAAAAGCATGGTTACACATATGCATAGTTTTCTTCTGTTTGGAGGATGAATTGGTTTGAATAATATTATAGTGTCAGTAAGGACTTACACGAACCAGTACCTACATTTGTCCAATACTTGACAGGAAATAGTATCAAATGTTCAAGATTTTCTTACAACTGTTGAACATTTGGTACATTTTTGGACTTCATAATGAATGTCATACTAACTCTTCGCTCAACAAACTATCAAGTCATGAAGGCACAAACAAGTTTATTCGACGGATTTGACAATATTTTTGACTAAGAGCACCTACTCAAAGACAAAACTTAGACGTACACAAAGCATGGTAACTCCATGCTTAGTTTTCTTCTGTTTGGAGGATGAATTGGTTTGAATATTGGTTTATAGTGGTATATTCATAGTGTGAGTGAGGCCTATACAAACCAGCAGTACCTACATTTGTCCCATAAATGGCAGATGATTGTACCAAATCTTCAACTTTTTCTTACATTTGACAATGTTGAACATTTGGTACACTTTTTGGACTTCATTACCAACTCTATTCTCTTCACTCAACTAGCTGGCAAGCCATGAAGGTACGAGTTCATTCGACGGATATGACAAATATACCAAAACAAGACTATTACTACAACACATGCATCAGTTGAATAAATGTGATGTCAGATCAGAAATTATGGGTCAAAAATTATTAAGTACCCCTTATAGCGATGATTTTTAAGTTCATTTTAATTTTGTAGTTTCTTACATTTCTTGTAGCTTTTTTCTTGTATTTTTCTATGTTCATGCTGAATTAACTTTTTTTTATTTGTTTGCAGCAATTGATTTGGATAAGTATGTTTGCTGCAGCGAGAGTCCCTGACTTCTTCGCCATACTCAGAGCAAGGACGGCTTCCTTCTGGGAAAGACTAAGGGTGAGATCTATAGAGCGCAAAACTTTGCCTAAACTTAAAACGAGATAGATGTATACCTCTCACATACATCGGTCTTGTTTTAACTCAAACTTAAGTCTAAAGTCAAAGTGCACTCTATAGATCTCAGCCTAAGACAGCAATAACTCCATCTTGTGTGCTGTTGTGGAGGATCTGAGAAATCTATTTGTCCAACCTGCATCAGTGCGACAACAACAACTTTACATAGGTAGATTGTAGTTATAGAACTGAAGTAATATTTTTGAATCCCTCCTCTTTTGCAAAATAATTGTCTCCTTTAATAATAACCTCACGGGCACGACTATTACTTATTTTCCTACTCATATTTAACCCAACAAAAAGGAAACAACAACTAAAACTAAAAATTAACAAAAACTTAATGGTGAATTTGCAATTATTCAAAACATGATACGCCTACCGACAGTTTTGTCAACGGAACTGGTTGGAGTGGTTGGTTTGCTCGACACTTCGGTCTAGACTAGATTCTAGTGCTATTTGAGCCTGAGGAGCTTAATTTGGCCATGTCGTTTTGACATTGATATATTTTCAATTTTGGTATCTAGATCTAGCCAATTCACTAGACGAGTTTTTGAAATTGAATTGTTGAATTGAATTTGTTGAATTGAACTCCAAACGAGTTAAAACCTGACAGACAATTACTTACAATAATTAATATTAGCAAGAACCACAAACAGGAACATTGAAATTAATCACAATTCACACTGTTCTGCTGATTTCAATAAATTTCGATTTCCTTTTCTACAGATTTTCGCCACAACCACGATAAAAGGCCACAACAAATAAATAATTATTGTAATAACCAATTTTTTTTTTTAATTTTGTTTACGGCCCTGGATAACAGTCCTTTAAGGCAAAACCAGGGTCTTAACCGTGGTCTTAACAGATAGAACTAATGTTGTTTAGTACAAAAAATCTCCATAATTTTAGTTTGTGCAATTAGAACTAGATGGCGTTTTATCAAAAAATAAATTACGGTGCGACAAGGCTATCTTGGCGCGTGGCGAAATCGGAACTAACGGTGCCGTCAAGTGTCCCCTTTGTTCTTGTTTGAATATTCTAAGCCTTTGTTCTCCAATAGCGCCCCCCTGTCAATGTCAATCAAGTGGCAAGAGAGCCTTGTCGCACTGTAGTCTGTAGGGCGATTGTCCAAAAACCTGCATCAATCATTATTACAATCTCAATTGTTCTGATTGGCTGGATTTGTGCGATTCTTGTTGCAACAATGCATGTTGCAACAGTGAGCGAGCATTAGGTAACCAATCAGAGATGATTGCGATCGTGACATTGTAGCTGTCAAACAACCGCGGTAGGTAGGGCCACTGGTATCTCTACGACTTCCCATAAAGCAAATTAAGAAGAAGAAGAAGATCTCTACGACTCAAAAATATTTTAAGTCCATTCCCACATTCTGCAAAATCTATATATATAAAAGGAAAAGGTGACTGACTGACTGACTGACTGATCTATCAACGCACAGCTCAAACTACTGGATGGATCGGGCTGAAATTTGGCATGCAGATAGCTATTATGACGTAGGCATCCGCTAAGAAAGGATTTTTGAAAATTCAACTCCTAAGGGGGTGAAATAGGGATTTGAAATTTTGTAGTCCACGCGGACGAAGTCGCGATCATAAGCTAGTAATACATAAAACGGAACGCGTTTTACGTGTTTGACAATGTGTCATAGTCTATGTCAAACGTCAATGTTTATGGTAGGTTTGATTGCTCATTGCATTGCCGTCTCTTCGTTGCGCTTGTGTTGTGCTTGTGTTCGTACTTCGTTGTAGGTAGGTACCTACTGTGTTTGTGTTTTTGCGATTATCTTCTAATATTTTTGACCCCTGCTTATCTCTACGGACTGATACCTTCTACCACTCGATTATTTTGCTATTAACACTGGACTCTGATTCGCATTGCGTTTCGAATTTGTTTTGTAGAGATCATTATGGGGTCACGGGGTGTATAAACTGCGGAGTACTCTTACACGTTTACGTCTAGTCTGTTGTAGACGAGTTCTGTAAGTTTTTTTATTTAATGTCCCTATAATCACGAATTTATAACACCAAAAGTCATTGGTGTACAGTGTACACTAAGTTACTAACGCCCATACAAAAGTTAGACATGTCCTTTAAGTCCTTCCGTACTCGCCGCTGGTAGCTGCCACCAGCGTAAAAATCTAAAGCAGCCATGATCTATGATAGGTACAAAAAATTAAGAGATTAAGTATTATAAGTATAAGTAAGTTGATTAGATTTTTTTGTTTAAGAAAATTAGGAGAGAAAATTTACTCATAATTTTCTTACCTATGTCCTCTTCTTTAGTCTGAGTATAATATTTTTCAACTGAAGGTTAGCTTGCATAGGTTAAAACAAAAACAAGACCTAACTTTGAGCTCACTAGAGATTGCTGTGGATCTCTTCCTTGGTGGCATATAAGGTTAGAGTTCATCGACAACCTGCTGAAACGAAACAGCGGCAAGGACAACCTATAGTTGTCGATGAATTCCTTCTCTGGCATATCCCAGGGGACAGAGTCACTTCGCAGGTGCCGTCGTCTCATATACGAGCGTCTCATGCGGCGCTCCCGCTCTATCATTCCCATCATGTATGTGTGTGCCATTTTCATTAAAAATATTTTGAAACTAGATAGTTATCGAATAAAGATCATTTTTCCTAAATTTTATTTGAAATCAGTCCAAAACATTTACTTACCGCTTTCTTTCTTAAGGATGTAGGTATGTACTATGTAGGAATATTTTTCAACTCAACATTTACACAAATACAAATTAATTAACTACAAGGAAATTCACAAAAAATCTATACTATAATTAATTAAGCCTGATTGATTCGCACAACTCATCTTTGAATATTTATTGAAAGATATCAAGTTTATGGGGGTCGCAACTCCTTTGCTGTTAGGAGAACGGAACTTTTGACCCATTTCCTCTCTCGTCAACTATCTCTTTACTGTGGTTTTTTGAGATAGGATTCCTAGGTCTTCTTTATATGTGCCAAAGATACAATGAAAGACAGTTTGCGATGCCATCTCTTTAAGTCAAAGTCAAAGTCTAATTATTTATTCAAAATTAGGTAATTAATAACTCTTTTTGATGGTCAGATGTTGGATTTCTAAGATAAAGTGGTGATAATTATTACGCAAACTTAAAACTAAAGCTACGAGGGTTCCAAACGCGCCCAGGTCTGAGAAGACATGCAAGTTTTCAATTTCAAGTAAACCTTGCTTTTCTCAAAGCCTTCGCACAGTACTTTATACATAAAGTAACCCCCAGATCGAGGCTAAAGAAATCTAGGAACTTGTTCTTATTTTCATTACCTATCATTATTTGGGCTTTATATAGAAAGTTTTACACAAAGGTGTTTAGTTCCCTCCGTCACCTGTCAAGTGAGGAACGCTATCCGTTACTGTTTGTACCTTCTTTATCGACCTCGCCATCTACACCAGTGTGACCCCCTGGATATCATCCATGGATTCATACACACTATAACAAAAAAATTATGTCATAACCGATATGTATGAACAAGCAGCGATATAAATGCAGTAACTTCTCTCTTCGCCATCAACGGCATAGTTTTCGCCAGCAGTCCCGGAATTTTAATTTATTTTTGACACGCATGAAATATTCAGATATGTATATTGATTTAAAAAGAGTATAAAATACTGTGTTATTATTTTATGAAAGTAAATAGAATATTATATTTCATTACAAGTGTGGAAAGGCTGTCATTGCAAAGAGTTCCGACAAATGTCTACCCGAGCCGAGGCGCAGCCAAAGGCGAGGGTTGACAGTCGGAACAAGTTGCAATGACGATTCCGCACGTGTACTGAACGACTATTTTTAATACAGTTGCGAAAAAATAAAGCAATTTAATAAAATTAATAAAAACACATTTATTTCTTATAAAAGTTATAATTCACATATACCTACATTGAAATTGGTACAGTTTTTTATGCTAACTGGGGAAGTATGCCAACATAACATTTTCTGGAAAACTATTTGCTTTTTTCTCTTCTCTCCACGCAAATTCGTCGTATGTAGATATGTAGCGACTTGTTGACTTTTCCGGTAAAATGTTCTCCGAAGCATTTTGTGCAATTATACTGAGTTCCGGTGGTGTTAATTCAAAAAAAACTAGGATCGAAATTACTCATTTTGTGCAACAAACAACTAAACTCGCAAAGAAAATTTCTGAAAAATGGCGTAATCATATTATCTGTATCAATGAAATGTTACATCTTTCTTCTTAAATTCTTTTAGAGGCAGATGTGCTAAATTAATATCATCAAAGATAAAGGATGTCTCTTTCCCCTTTTCAGTAATGATTGATTCTTCTGAACCACTTTCAATTTTCATAAACCTTTTTTTTCAACAGAGTATAAACGTCGCAATTTTTTCTTATAAAAATATCTTCAATGACTGTATATGATTCAACTTTTTGAAATACTCTTCCAAGCCTTTCGTGTCCTTGATAACCCAGTTTTCTCAGAGTAGTACTTAGATTATTACCATGTCTCTTAAAAATGTCAAAATATTCATCTAGGTTTTCCTAAACTTCTTTGTAAAAATGTATGTATTTTATTTGGATTTATAATCTCGTCATAATGACGCAATTTTTTCTCTATTCTTCCAAATAAGCGATTGCAAGGAAGAAAGGAGTGACCTCTAACAGAAAAATACAATTCAATAGTACTGATTTCTTGACTATTCCATAACCATAATGCCAAAGCATGAACATGTGCATTCTTGTTTCGGCCTCCACACCCATCGGCAAAGAGCCTTATTTTATAAATTCCTGTGAAGTCTTCAGTGGCGGATTTTCAGTCTTGGCCGCCCTAGGCCCCAGGATTTCGTAAGCACCAGCCGCCCTTTTCTCAACACCCATTAATCATGGTCGTAGCCATGAGTTGAGGGGGGGGTTAAAAATTTACCTCGAGCTCGAGCGCAGCAGGCGCAATTTTTTTTTGTTACTAAAAAAAGTGATTTTTGTCATGATTGGCCGCGTCTAATATCTAGCCGCCCTAGGCCCGGGCCTACTGGGCCTTAGGGCAAATCCGCCACTGGAAGTCTTTCTCATTTAAGAAATCAAGCCATGCCGAAGCAATTTCAATGGAGCCCTTTCCACTTTGATCTTCTGTCCAAGTGTAAAAGTTGGTTTCCTTAAATTCCTTGTCTGTGACACAAAAACCACAAAATGCAACTTGGCAAATAATATGCTTCACCTATTGGCAATTTAGGTAATGGTTGCACTTGTTGAAGGTCAAATAAATATGTTGCCGCTTGATAAATATCTCGATTTATTATCTCATGGAACATATTACGTTTACTGTTGTTGTTTTTGTCGTGTTTAAATCTATATGTAGTACGTAAAGTTGATAAAATAGCTTACGAACTGATTTAAAAGTCCTAGCTAGTCTACTCCCGAATATTAAAATTTTATCATCTGCACCGTCTTCAATCAACAAATATTTTTTTGTAAATGCTTCAGGGAGTTTCAAGTTTCTTATGCTGTCATAAAAATACTTTTTGCGAGCTCTGTATAGTGAATCTTTTATAGATGAAAACTTTGGAACATCTCTAGGATTTATATTTTCTGTTTCCTTTTCATAAATCCCTTGTACTGGGTCCAAATTGTTACACACAGCTTTTTTCAATGATGTGGACAACTTATATAGCTCATTTAAAGCAGGATTTGACTCGCATGTATGACCTGCAGATCTCCTTAAAATATTTTTCCGTGTTTCATCAACTGTTATTGAACTACTACATATGTTTATTTTGTGGCACCTCCTCCACTTGGCTCTATCGCTTTTATATTTAAAAGTAGATTTTGCGTTAGTCGGTCCGTCAATTTCATGGTCGAAGGCAATTCCACTGCGTTGTGTTAATAGGAACGACAGCCGCTAAAGTGGACCCGCCAATCGACGACCCAGTCCGCGAGGGTGTATCGATGGTGGACGATCTTACCCGCCTGTGCGCAACCGTTTCGAATGTAGGGACGTCACCCATGTTACACACGTGCAGGTCCCGACCGCTTTACCCCTCGCGTTGGCCACTCTGCCGCTACAGAGCGGATGCCAAGCGTTAGGCTGCCAGTCCACCAGAGCGGAGCGAGGCAGCGGAGCCGAGAAACGGACTAATGCGGAGTGGAGTTGCGTACTGTGACTGTCCACCGGAGCGGAGCGAGGCTGCGGAGCGGAGTGAGGAAGTAATGCGGAGCGGAGTTGCTGTGTTTTTCAATATGCGGAGCTAGGCAGCAAGTACGCGACGAGTGATTTCGAGCTCCCGGCGTGGGGCGATTGGTTTAGTTCTACGCGAAATGTCAGTGATAGCAGACATGCCATCGAAAAAGTTGATACATTATTACCTTACATTGCTTGAGGAAGAAGAGTTGGAGTCAGAAGAAGCCGAAATACTTACCATATACCATTTGAACAATTCTATGAGGAAACATAGATTTTGGTTAAGAAATCATATCAAACATCGTTCAGAACACAGTGAATATTTTACTTTTTTCCAAACAGCTGATGAAGAAACTTTCGAAAATTCTTATAGAGTTTCAAGATGTACTTTTTATGAACTTCACTCCCTGATTGAACCATATATTCGGAAACAAGACACAAATTACAGAAATTCAATTAGTAGCCGTGAAAGATTAGCGGTGTGTTTAAAGTAAGTACACATTTTAAATCAAAGTAACTTTTATTTTTGCATACAGTTATAGAAGCCATGTTATATTAATTTAAAAATCGTAATCTGTCTCAAAATTGACCGCATTTTCATTGGGTTCTGTTGGCTCTGCTGCAGATGTTTCAATATCCTGGGTTGTTGGAATTTGTAAAGCGCTAGGATTAATGATACTAGTGTTAATATTATCTGAAGCACTAGGAATATTGACACTAGTGTTGGTATTATCTGAAGCACTAGGAATATTAAGACTAGTGTTGATATTATCTGAAGCACTAGGAATATTGATACTAGTGTTGATATTATCTGAAGCACTAGGAGTATCGATACTAGTGTTGATGTTATCTGATGTAGGTGTTGAGCCTGTAGAATAACCATAATTATTCGGAGAATACCAACTATGTTGAAGATTACTTTCTTCAGCTGACATTACCGCATTAAAGCAGGTTTTTTTAATTTGAAGTTGAAAATAATACGGCAGCTTTTTTGTCGATGCAGCCAAATTTAAAAAAAATAAGTCTATTTCATCGTATTTATCACTGGCTGACATCATGTTTTTAAGTTCTATCCGTTCTCGTTCCAACACTTCGCGGCGTTCTTGATTTTTTTTTAAATAATCTAGAATTTCATCGTTCTTTCTTTTTTTGGATGTTGATGGAAGAGATTCCGAAGCTGTTGGATTCTTAGGATCATCGGCAGAAGGAAGATTATTTGAATTTGATGGCAAAAAATTGCATGATTCCCGTGAACTCTCTTCAATGGTATTTGGCGGATTTGAAGTTTCGCTTACTGAGTGGTCCAGGGGCGTAAAATTTGTTGACCGGTCTCTGTTACTCATGTAAGGCAATAAAAATGACATGGCTTTTTGATATTTCCATTCTTTTCGTTGTTTTCTAGCCTGTCCACTCCTTGTTGCATTTTGTCTTTTTAAGGCATCCCGATGGTTATCTCTCAGTTGTTTCCATCGCGACTTGGCAGTTGTAACTGAAACAATCAACAAACACAAAAATGTATTACATGGTCTATTTATGACAAAAATATTACATCACTTACGCGAAGTACAATTAAATACGTTTTTTTTAGGTATTTAGCAACCGGCCAGTCATTTACAACGATGGGAGAGAATTTTAGAATTGGATTGAAAAGTGTATCAAGAATTGTTGAGGAGGTTTGTGATGCTTTATGGAATATATTGCAACCTCTTGTCATGTCACAACCAACAGAAAACGACTGGAAAGAAATCGCAAAAGATTTTGATGAACTATGGCAATTTAAAAATTGTATAGGTGCTCTTGATGGCAAGCACGTATATATCAAGGCTCCCTCGAAAACCGGGTCCTCGTTTTTCAACTACAAAAAGAGATTTTCTGTAGTATTGATGTGTTTAGCTGATGCCAAAAGGAAAATCATAATGGCTGATGTGGGATCTATGGGAAGATTTTCTGATGCAGGAATTTTTGATAACAGCATTTTCGGAAAGAGTCTAAAAGAAAAGAGATTGAATTTACCTCAGCCGGTACCATTTTATCAAGGTGGAGCAAAAATGCCGTTCGTATTTATAGGAGACGAAGCTTTTCCATTAATGGAAAATTTTATGAGGCCTTACCCACGTGATGGACTTAACGCAGAAAAAAAAATTTTTAATTACCGATTATCAAGAGCACGTCGTATTGTTGAGGCAACTTTCGGTGTATTGACGAGAAAGTGGTACGTGTATCATAAAGATTTTGAATGCAAAATAGAAACAGTTGACAAGGTAATAAAAGCAACATGTGTTTTGCACAATTATTTAATTCAAAGACAACCTAATTATATAAACAATATTGAAAATAACATGGAGCAATCATTATTATCAGTTGGTGATATTATAGAAACACAACATTCTAGTAACGATGGTTATCAAGTTCGTGAAATGTATTGTTCATACTTTAATAATCAGGGGAAGGTACCATGGCAAGATACTCGAATTTTGAAAAGAATCTATAATAGTCAGTGATGTGAGACAGATATAGATAATTTGGCCAGCTGCGGACATTATTTAGGTATTATTTTGTTAAATAAAAAAAAAGATATCAATATGGTACTAGAAGGTATTATAGAATAAAGATACATATTATTTACCATCCGATATGTTTGTTTCAATGATAATTTGGTCCCACGCAGCATCTTTTGTTTCGTTGCATTTGTAAAATTCTGAAGATGTGTTCCAAATGCACGGAAACTTTTTCACACTTTCAATAAGTTTTTCATCCATTATCTTCGGTCACATACGCACTGGTCGGAATACGGCGGCACACTGCCGGCGCAAAGTGCGCCCGCGCCCGCACTCGCTTCCCCGCTCCGCATCCCCGCACGTTTCCCCGCTCCGTTTCCCCGCTCCGCTTACCGGTTTTATATGAAATTTTAAACTAGCTCGCAAGTCCCTGTCCACTTAAGAGGAGCGGAGATTTTGTGCAATCCTATTGGTTAATATTTCTCCGTTTCTCGGCTCCGCTGCCTCGCTCCGCTCTGGTGGACTGGCAGCCTTAAAATCCCCCCGACGATACAGCTGGCGCACCCGATCTGGCTGACGAAGTTCTCAACACCGGCGAGGTGCCGAGGCTGTGCCGGCAGAATTGAGAAAGGCCGATGGCAGCTGTGGAATAGTTTATAGGTTTGATGTTATTAGGGCCGGGAAATTGGAAGATGTGCAGTCTCTGAATGGGTTTCCGGTCCCAGCGCCAATGTAAGGTTCCGAGACCAAGGCGAAAGCGTATCTGCTCGCCATGAAGAATCGGGTGAACTCCTGAAGTGTGAATACCTGTCCAAGTTACACTGAAGTATTTTAATGTTGGGCCGTCTATCCATAATCCACTCGTGTGATTCTCGCTTTCATGGCGCGCAACACTGGGCACGACTGAAGTGGCCTTGTGCCCCGTTGGGTATTGTATCTTGAATTTCCCATTCCGCACGCTACTGTTGTGGCATTTGGGGGTGCTTCCGAGCCGCAGCTTCTTGGGGCAGTTCGCCTCCTTATGGGTCGTCTCCGCACAAAAGGCGCAAATTAAGCGTGACTCATCCATGCAGTTCTTCCGTGTATGTCCAAGCTGCAAGCACGACAAGCACTTGTATAAAGGGGGAGAAATCCTCTACGTGTACCCTCTGATGATCCACGCAGAGCCTCCCCGCTTCTATCGCCCCAGGATCGGCCTCCAGCACGGCGTTTGTATAGGTTGGCGCTGAACTGCATTTGACTCATAGAAAGGATCAGCGGTTTGTAAGCCTAAACTGTCAAAACTGAACCAGGGTGCTATTATTTGTTCGATCGCCAATGTTTCTATATTGATCCAGTGGTCTGGCCAGGTTGCCTCCTTAAACAACTGGTTATTATCAATGTCATCAAACGGAAAGACTTTTTTTTATGTCAGTTCATTTATATTTACTTATGTAAAAAGTATATACTGGCTTTTCAATAAAGCTAAAATTTTCTTGGCCAATTTATTGTTTTTCATGTTTTCCAGTAAGGCTTTATATTTATAACTGGGGCCTGTCATACTGCAGAGTGCATTTGTCTGTATCGAGCATATCGTATTGAAGTCAGCCTCTTCCTTTTTCGCTGTTTCGTACCTGAGGACAAGAACAATATTGAATAAGTACCTTATCTATATTTTGCCCTTGAAACTTTAATTCTAATTTAGCAGTGGCTATATATTTTTAATGTCGGTAGGTACTTCCTTTTTGACAACATAAAAATTACTTATTATATTGCGTATGCCGCAAATAGTAAAATTAGCCACGTTAATTTTATTACTCGGACATCGCTCTTCTTGCGAGGTGTTTCATGTTATTCAATAAGGCTCGATATTTAAAACTTGGGCTTGTCATTTTGCTGAGTGCATCGAGCATATCGTATTGAAGTCAGCCTCTTCCTTTTTCGCTGTTTCGTACCTGAGGACAAGAACAATATTGAATAAGTACCTTATCTAATTGCAGCTTGGAGAGGCCACCTGGTTTTTCAATTTCTGGTTTTTCAATTAAAAAGTCGCGAATAAGGCTCGATATTCAAAACTCGGGCTTGTCATTTTGCTGAGTGCATCTGTCTGCATCGAGCATATCGTATTGAAGTCAGCCTCTTGTTTTTTCGATGGTTCGAAACTTGGTCATGTCATTTTGCCGAGTGTATTTGTCTGCATCGAGCATAGCGTATTGAAGTCAGCGTCTTGCTTTTTCGCTGTTTCGAAACTTGGTCATGTCATTCTGCAGAGTGCATTTGTCTGCATCGAGCATATCGTATTGAAGTCAGCGTCTTGCTTTTTCGCTGTTTCGAAACTTGGTCATATTTTGCCGAGTGCATTTGTCTGCATCGAGCATATCGTATTAAAATCAGCGTCTTGCTTTTTCGCTGTTTCGAAACTTGGTCATGTCATTCGGCAGAGTGCATTTGTCTGCATCGAGCATATCGTATTGAAGTCAGCATCTTGTTTTTTCGCTGTTTCGAAACTTGGTCATACCATTTTGCCGAGTGCATTTGTCTGCATCGAGCATATCGTATTGAAGTCAGCGTCTTGCTTTTTTGCTGTTTCGAAACTTGGTCATGTCATTTTGCCGAGTGCATTTGTCTGCATCGAGCATATCGTATTGAAGTCACCGTCTTGCTTTTTCACTGTTTCGAAACTTGGTCATGTCATTCGGCAGAGTGCATTTGTCTGCATCGAACATATCGTATTGAAGTCAGCCTCTTGTTTTTTTCGCTGTTTCGAAACTTGGTCATACCATTTTGCCGAGTGCATTTGTCTGCATCGAGCATATCGTATTGAAGTCAACGTCTTGCTTTTTTGCTGTTTCGAAACTTGGTCATGTCATTTTGCCGAGTGAGAGTTGAGATACTAATGCAGTGATCCCCTTGCTGCATCGAAATACGACTTGATTAACGTTCGACGCGTACCCACAGAGTAAAGTGACATAAGGTGCATTCGTCTAGTTACGAAAATCGGGATATTCCGGTCTACCAAATGCGGGTATATTTTTTGCTCTGGCAACTTTCACCTAACCGCCATCTCAATCAGCTCCCCCGCTTTAGTTGACTCATATTGAAAATCAATTTAGTGGTTCTCAAAATTTAAATGAACTTTTCAAAAATCACTTAAATCTAGGATTCAGTGTGAGCTTAATTAAACAATTTTTGTTAAGTAGTTAATATGATTTATTAATTTTGTAAAGACTTGAAACTAGAACAAATAATAAAAAGATGCAATAAAACAACAAATACAACTAGAAAAATTGGAAAATTTGCTCATATATCATGAAATTACGTAATTTTGTAATGTTTTTTTGTGTTAAAGACAGGTGTAGCGGATGTGCCAGCGGAGAGGTCCTAGGCGTGGTTTGGGCGTTTTGAAAAATGAAAATCACTCACTATGTTAATTTTATATTATAACAAAGACAGGGCCGACATTGTTACTTCGGATTACTCACACGTAATAAACGCGAGTGTTGCCAACTTAATTTTACATTTTACATTAAAGTACTAGTGGCGCCGCGTACATTGTGATTTCATGGTGGTGTGTCGGTTACAACAGGCATGATACGACACGACTCAAGTTTGTTTTTAATCCATCCTTCACGTCTTTCTGGGCCACAAACTGCATTCTGATGCATCTCTCAGTAGCTTGCGTAGGACGTAAAGACACGGCACCGTAAGCACTTTCCGAAGCATCGGAAAATACATGAAATTCTAATCGCACGAACGAATACACGCGACGTGGTACACGTAGAT
Organism: Maniola hyperantus; assembly: GCF_902806685.2. NCBI lineage: Eukaryota > Metazoa > Arthropoda > Insecta > Lepidoptera > Nymphalidae > Maniola > Maniola hyperantus. Next base: position 4,969,338 of record NC_048561.1, read on the forward strand.
TGTTCAAAACATGCAGATTTTTAGATATGGCATTAATCGAAATATAGGCAAAATTTCTCTTTCAACTATGCCAAGATTTGTGATCGCTTCCAAAATGGTCTCATCTTTTATTTGTTTTGTCGGTGGTGGTTCTGACATTTTTTCCCAATCGAAAAGTCAATATAGTCTCTCGCATTGAAATTAAAACAGGAACAGCTGGAAGAAATCTCTGTTTAGAGATAAGCATTTCCGATGTAACTTAATTTATTATTACTTTGTAACTACAATTTTTGGTACATGAATAATAAAAATAAATAAATAAATAAATAAAAATCGGCACCTTAAAAATCGTTTTTGGCGTTAAACCTGAGGTGCGCTGGCGGATTTTAATTATTCGTCTATAAAAAAATAAAGGCCAAAAACATAGACTAAACACCATAGCCCCGTGAACAGATTAGCCCCGAGTGACCTTAATTATTAATTTTATTTTATAAACATATAACCTGAACTGTTTCTCGTGACTTTATTTAATAATATAGATTTATGATTTTTAAGATCATTCTGTTTTGAATTTTTCACTCCCTAATGTGACTCTAGATCCACCATGTTAGTCTGTTTTGTCTGTCAGTTAGTCACTCAGGACAAAGCCTTTTAGTTTATAAAATTACTTACCTATTTCTGAAATAGAATAGCACAAATTAAAGAAAAAGCATTGCTAGAATCTTGTGATTTTGTATACTATAAATATATCTGTAGCTGAAGATTCAGCTAACTCTACCCTGTTATTTAAGTTTTAAGTAGGTACTTATTAAGATTAAAATAGGTCTTAAAAATATTACTGACATATTATGTGACCATCAATGTATCATTAGATCATTTTTCAGTGAGAAAGAGATGAAGACAGACAACAGATGATAGCAAGACTGTTAAAAACAACGCTACAGCAGACTATTTTGCAGCTAAAAAACAGTGCTTTGATGCAAAATTAAATAATATTAACTTGGAAAACGAAAAATACAAATGAAAAAATGCGCAGTTAGTTTTACAAATCCAAAAACTGCAACTAGAATTATTAGATAAAGGAGTTGTATAATACATTGATTTGTTTTGGTTAGTTTTTTTTTTCTAAATAATTAAATCGCGGTGAAGTTTCTTTGGTAGTATTTTTCTGGCTGGTATCCACTGGATTTTGTTTGGACAGAAATTTTATCTGATTTTGGAGCTCCAATATTTGCTTTTCCATAGTAGTAATGATGAGCTGAAGTTCCTCATTTTCCTCCTTTTTTTCGGAGAATGCTTTAAAAAGCATATGCTCCGTTTCCGTTATTAATTTAATTTCCGTACTCATAGTTGCAGTATATAAATAGTATACACTCAACTTTTGAGAGTTCAGTGGTTCTTATGCCCTTCTCATTGTGAGAGGAGACCCAGCCACGCTCAATAGATAAAATAAATAGGTTTACTTCAAAATTTGCTACTGAAAATAATTACTTAAGGACAGCTCTTTCTTGGGCATTTGAGACTTCACTATTTAAATCCTCAAAAAATACTATCTTCTGGTAGTAGATCTACTTCTGCAGGAAGCTCCTAAGTAAGTTATTGTAAGTAAATAAGTGTAAGTTATTGTTCCTACAAATGTTGTGTAATACTGAAGTGGCAATTTTTACTGCTTGGGTTTTTGGTAAAGATAAGCGCAACGTCATAGCCTTGAAGAAATCATATGTAATTTAAGTAATTTAACACTATCAACAGTATATTAGGCTGTCAAACACTCACATGGTGATTGGATACGTATATGTTTTGCCCCTTTCAGCAGACGTGAGCTTTCCAACCTGACGGATAGATTTTGGGGCGAGGACTTTTTGGTGTCTGTGCACGCAACTGACGCCAGTCCGGCGGTAGGTGCCGTCCGGCGTTTAAGGACTTCCCCCTATACCTTCATTTTGTACGATGTGTTCCGTTTGGGTAGCTTTGTTTTTTGTTAATTTTAACACTTTAAAACATTTTGATGTTGTGTTAGTTCGTCCTCAATGGATTCAATGGATTGTTCTTCTGCTAATTCATCTACGTGTCGTACAGTGCAGAGAGATATCGTGTAGTTTTCCGCAGAAAAGTTTTTGAAATTCTGATTTTCTATAACCTTAATATTAAGATTGCCTAATTGCATCCTAACATTCAAAGAAAACCATATTTACCAAATTACAAAATAACGGATTGCTTCAAGATCCGGCCGCAAACCGATTCCTCTGTTTTTCCCCTTATTGTGTCAGTTTCGAGTTTCAACAAAGAATAATTTGGAGGTTAACTTAAATTGTCGTATCAATTTTAGATTATTTCTCACATAAATTGCAGAATTTTTATAAAAATCAGTTAGTAATTAGTTTATATTAACGTTATTAAGCCTTGCTACAGCAAAATGAGCGAGGCATTTATAAAAAGTCTCGTCAAAAAGCGTGGATCCATAAAAGCAAAATTAACACAGTTTTCATAATTTCTTACACTTCTAGAAAGCAATGAATCGTTGAGTGAAGTGCAATTTAAAGAGTTAGAGTAACGTTAACGGACCTTTACATACATCAATTTCAACACGCAAATTAATAAAATAAAAACTCAAGATTCCACGAAAACCATCCGCGATCGCGCACATCCGCGCCAAGAAGAAAAAAGTTTCGATACTTACCAGCGCCTCACCAACTGTATCTTGACCGTAGCACATCTTAGAACATTAAATATTCCTGCGATGCGTTTACTTGATCGGCACTGAATACAATTCTATTGGCATAATTTGGAGTAAGTCGCTTATGTTCGGCTTCTTGCTCGGACCATTCTTTCTTCTTTTTTACATACCTTTGTAATGTGATGAAATTATCTTGTTTTTCATTTCAACAGCTCACTGTGTGGAAGCCCACAACTATCTATACTGCACAGAGCAGGGCACGCGCTACGCTCGTGTTTCTCGTTTAGCAAACGACCAAAACAATAGTTGTTTTCCTTCACGAATCGCCATCTTTCTTTACGCAAGGCTCTTTTGAAGATTCTGCAATCTGGCAGTGAATGTATTCCTTTCTTGCAAAATTTACATTTGTTATCTGAGTAAGAAGCTAAAAGTACCGCGCGGGATTTTCCTTCAAATATTTTCTCTGATGTAGTGGATTCGAATTTCTTATGAGTGACACCCACTACGGATATCATTTCCGCTTCTTTTTGTAAAAATCTCGCTAACAACTGTAATTTATATGCGTCCTTGTTCAAATCTGCTCTGGGCTTCTCAAATAGTCATCCTTATTTAGGGCTTGTAATATGGATACGAAATTATTTATTTTAGTAGAAAATGTTATTAAGTCAGTTTGATAGTTGACTGGCAAAGGCTAGAGCTTTTTAATTTTATGCCGCTCCGCGTTTTTACGTCCGCTTCGTCAATGGCAATATGATGGATATATTGTAATATGTACGAATTGTCAGTTTAAACGTAGCATGTTCATATTAGCTGTAACATAAAAATGCAACTCCTCAATATATCAAAGTAGGTTGCCTGCACATCGGATTGAAAGAGAGGTGATGCAAAATTATGTAGGTTTGGTAGTTAAGCAATAAGATTTAAACAATAGTATGTAAGATTTAATTATTGTTATTGTTAGTCCATAAGCGAGAGTAGATCATAAGCCGGCTCTCAATAAACATCTTTCACCGTTGCCGCATTTAATTATTACCATACGGCCACAACATATCTCATGGCGACCCTTGCCAGTCGGTGCATGCCTAATCTAAGTGCGTGCACCGGCTGGGCACCGATCAAGGTGAAGACTACACAATTTTCAAAAGAATATTATCAAGATTCAAGACTCAATTAGAACAAAAAGAAGAAAATAATTCCACGACCTATATTAAAAATCAAGAAACACTAACATCAAGAAATAAGCCAAAAAAAAAAAATGAATCGCTTATGAACAGAAGACATCTCAAGCTTCATTGATCGGCCCAGCATCATCGTGCGTCCAGGGTTATCCCGGCCAAAACTAGGAGGTGTCCAGGGTATTCCCGGCCCAGTTCGAGGAGTCCAGGGTTTTCCCGGCCCATTAAGATGCAGTAAAGAAGAGGCGCAGACTCCAGACCTCCGGACCTGATGACCAAAACGTTAACGAAAGTTAAAGTATGTGCAATTTATCTCTCGTAATGGGCAAATAGGTAGAATGTGTAGCTATTGTAATTTTTTTTCTTGGGTACCTAGTTAATTTAATTTTGTACGTAGGTTAGGTAAATATTGGTTTTTTATAACAAATAATACTTGTTCCACTATCTACTAATAAATTCCATTCGTGCTTTATTAGTAAGATTTTATATAGTGTGTAGGATAGTTTAAAATAATAATAGATAATTAATAAATGAATAGGTCCTTAATTATTTCGTAAATATTCGGTGTTAAAATCGAAATATAATAATTCAGAGAATTATAACGGTGTCATCGCGTGGTCAACGACACACGCGTACCCGAACATTTTGTTTTGTTATACGAGACAATGGTTTTGCTCGAGATGCAATTTGCAAATACAAGGAAATGAATATGAAATAAGGAGAAATTTTTCCTTACAGACGTTTTTCGTCTAGTTTCGTGCTAGTTTTGACGATATAAGACTATACCGGTTTTGACAAGTTAGGACTCTGCAAACCAAAGGCTTGATCACCCTTCGGCTGTAGAAGTGCTATAGGTATAAAATATACAATTATTTTTTTAGATTGAGACATACTGACGTAGGAAGATGATTGTTATTTATTTATTTGGACGCGATGTTTTGCGCATATTTAGTACCTCCTCATTCAACTATATGTTTGTCTAGACTCTTGATCATTATCTACCGCGCTGGTGTTAGTGAAAGACCTAGAATTTTTATGAAAAGTTGAATGTTATTGAAATACTTATTGAAAGAAATAAGTTTGATGAAGATTATAAGTGTTATGAAAAATGCTCGCAAGCATGTTATGTTAAATATTTATTAGGAGAGTATGCGCCGCGTTTGTTGATTTGTTTATTTATTTGTATTATGTGAAGAAGTAACTTGAAAGGAAGATGAAGACTAGGAGAGATTTATTTTGACTGTCCAGGAAATATGAATACCTGAGATGTTTACTTAATAATAGGTATTATTATGGGTTATAGAATAGAAACCTTATATTTACCGTCTTACGACGATGCTATACGACAGCTGTACAGTTAGTACAAGATTGAACAATGCATTTATCGTTTATCGTTTCGTTTACTCCTCACGGTCAATGTTTACGTATTGTCCGGCAGTATGAGTTGGCCATAACAGTCAGTATTGGACTCATCGAGTAAAAGAAATAGTAAACGTGATGGTCCAACTCTCGCCACAATTTGTCTCTCTTACACGTTCGCAAAAAAAGGGGGACAGATATACGCTGCCATTTTGTTGAGTTTGGCATTTATTATTTCGTTTATTGACGTTTTTGACAGATTGACAATGACAGATTGACAGCGTGACAATGACAAACAAGTGACAGTCCACCACTTAGTCTATGGTGTGTGTGTCTATGGTAATTTGTCTAAGATCACTAAAAACCTCAAGAAACTTGTGTCCAGAGCCAAATTTTCATCAGATTAAATAAAAAGTTACCGCTTTCTAGTCTGTTACTCTGTCATTGTCAGTAAAAAAATAAATCAAAACAAACCAACGAAACCAACATAACCTTTTATCATAACTGAAACTGAGAGTTGAGACTGAAACAAACGGAACAATCGCTTTAGTTTTAACTAGAAAACTGAAGTTTTACTGATTATTAGGTATATATTATTGTACGTAATACAACTTTGTAGAAACAACTTCGACAAGGAAGCTGACAGAAAAATAAGCTGGGCTGGGCAGCATTTGGAAAATTGCGTCAAGTCTTCAATTCGTCGATACCCCAAAGCCTAAAGACGAAAGTCTTTAATGAATGTGTCCTACCTGTGATGACGTATGGTGCTGAAACGTGGACACTGACAGTTGGCCTTGTCCACAAGTTCAAAGTCGCTTAGCGGGCTATGTTGGGTAACTCTGAGGGACAAAATCCGTAACAACGAAATCCGTTGGATGACCAGAGTGACTGACATATAGGGTTGCCAGATGTGTTGAAAAAAAAAAACCGGACCAGTTTTTAATTTTAATATTATTAACATAAAATTAACTTACCTAAAAAGGTAACTTTCTATCTTAACTAAATTTACATTGAATAAGAAAAAAAAAACGATCAAAAGAGAAGAGAAAATCATTATTTCCAATAACAGTAGGTAAATCTACTTAAACTTTTTTAATATATTTTGTATTAGATGCCACTGCTTTCAATAAAGATGTATTGTCTGAGATGGCATCTTTGAATTCAGTGCAACTAGCAGATATATTAAAGAAAACGCACAATTCACTCTTCACAGTATTAACGGCGAGACGATTTCTTTCGTCTGTCCATACATTTCCCATGACGCTAAAGATTCGTTCCACAAAAGCATTAGATATGGGAATACTACACACATACTGCACTATTTTCAATAAATTAGGCGCTGCTTCGTTGGTAAAAAACTTGCACCACATATTAATAGAGTTTCCTTCAAGTGAAGAGAAAACACTTTGAAGTGCAGCCAGTTCTTCATAAATGTTTTCAGGGGGATTTTGCTGCTTCCATGGAGACAATGACCATAACTCAATCAATTGATCCAGCGTAGGAAATCTTCCGCATTCGAGATCTAAACAACTAAATGCCTTATAATTGTTATTTTCAAAAGAATACCACTGTTCTATATATGCTAGTGCTCTTTGGTAAACTATTAGAGCGTTTTTAGTAAATTCTCTTGATTGATTTTCTGAAAGATAGCCTTGTCTTAATGCCATATGAACTTTCATTCCGAAATGTTTGTCACTTATTTTCTTTGCAATACTGTCCCGGAATTTCACCATTATATTGTGCAAATGAAATGCTGCTGTGGTACGTTTTTCTAACAAAAGTAAAATTTCTTGAAAAGAAGCCATAAAATTATGAGTGAAATATAAATATAATTCATTGTAAGTAGGAGTGGTTTCACTTGCAATTTCGTCTACTTGATCAGACAAGATAGCCCAAAGAGCCCTAGGACAATTATCAGAACCTTGTTCTAAGAAGTACCTTTTCAATGGTCCCCACGACAAAAGCATCCTATCAAGAGCTTTAAACAAACTAAGCCATCTTGTAGGAACATGTCGTATAACTTCTCTGTATTCGCTCTCAAAGAAATCAAAGCACGCCTTCAACTCTTCTCGTTTCTTCGCGGAACAAGAAAACTCTGCAAATACTTTCATCACTATATTTTCGACATCAACAGGCATTACTTTCAAAGCGATTTTTGCGCAGTTGTGAAATATGTGGTCATTACAGTGAGCAGCTATAATTTCATTATTTTCTTCAGATTTTAGCTTTTGAAAAACGGAATTATTAACTCCAAAATTTACAGAGGCATTATCTGCTCCATATGCTGTTACTCTACTCCACGACAGTTGTGAATTATTCATGACTTGACATAATTGTTCCTTAATAGATCTTGAATCTTCGAATGAGTCTTCATAAAAGTCCAAAATTTTATGACAAATACCGTTTCTTGGTGAGAAATATTGAATCGCAACTGGAAAGAACTTTCTGTTTCCTTTATTAGAAGCATCGGTAGCAATGGAAAACGGAACTTCATTCTTTAAATCCTCCTGCACAAGTTCCATCGAATATGGATATAAAACTTGGTTTGCGATAGCAGTACATTTAGTGCGTCCTCCTGTCATTTGCTTTACGATATCTGAATCTATAATTATTTTTTTTAAAACTTTAAATGAGCAATCTTGAGCAAGATACGAAATATGGTGCTTGATACCATGATAAACTTCAGTCAATTCGGCAATACTAACTTTTTCACTTTGTGCGCTGCCTTTTCGTGTAAAGAAAGAACTCATTCGCTGAGACATGGCTGCAGCACTTTCTGAATCTTTGTGCTTCTTTGACGCAGCATGATGCGTTAATGCTTTCAAGCCATCATAAGCCACCGTGAACTTATTTTTACACAATTTGCAGTAGCCTTTTGTGTTGTCTTCGTAACATTTATTTAACCACGAAAATCGAGATTCCCAGTCAACATTATAGTGGCAAACCCTTCTTACTTTTTTAGGTGGAGTTTCTTTACTTGTTGATGCTTCCTCGTCTTCCATTTTGATTGACAAAGCCACACACAAACAAGATAACGATGAAACACAGCACAGGAAACAAAATATAATAACAATAATAACACGCTGCAAGCGTCGCTAAAAATACTTTAGGGCGCGACTACTTTCACTTGTAACTATTAAGCGACTGAAGTGAAACAAGTGCGTGGGAGCGGGTCGGGGGTGGCGGGCGGCGCGTCGAACGAAGCGTTCGAGAGTGGTTTAAGCGCCAGGTGAATGAACTACTCGTAATTTTTACTAAAACCGGACAATCTTTTGTCCGGTTTACCAAGATTTTCTTGACTGGACAAGCATAAAGAAAAACGGACTGTCCGGTCGAAAACCGGACATCTGGCAACCCTACTGACATAGCCCAACGAATTAGAAATCTGTACTGGCAGTGGGCAGGCCACGTCTGCCGCAGAACCGATGGGGCAGACGTGTTCTGAAGTGGAGACCGCGTATCAGCAAGCGCAGTGTGGGACGACCTCCAACCCGCTGGACTGACGACCTTAAGTAAGTTTACTCTCTCTCTTCGGATCACGCTCACATAATGTACTAATTACTAGGTAATACAAATCTCTTGATCTGAATTTGGACACATAGACAAGTGGCCAGGTTTGAAGAGTATAGTTAAATCATAACATAACTTCATATGTACCTACCTACTTAAATAATTACTGTCTACTAGGAACCTAGCATTAAATGAGTTCAAAAAGGGCTGAGCCATCATTAATAATTATATTTGTTAGAACAGTTTTGACTACTGACCGCTTGATAAATGACAACACATTTTAGACATAATCTTGTGGTACACTGAAGTTAAAGTTGCAATAAAACATCTAGGTAATCTATTACAGAAAGGCAACTCTTTAATAATCAATTCAGTTTTCTTTGTTTAAGACATGTAATTAAGTTCGGGACCTTGAGTTTGAGCTGTATTTTAGTGTATGTATAAAGGTTATCTGTCTATCTATCTGCTGGCTTTTTACAGCTCATCCGTTCAACCAATTTTGACAAAAGGTACAAAGATCTTTCATCCTGGGGATGGATATAGCCTATTTTTAAATAAACTAGGCTCTGAAAATCGAACAGTTCCCACAAGATAAATGAAGTTGCGAGTATAAATTATTTAGTGTGGAGCTTTGTTACATGCTGGAGAAGGAGATAGGCTACTTTTACCCTTTAAATCAGCGCGGATAAAGTCACGGGCATCATCTACTTATTAATTAATATTATAAATAAAACTTAGACCTCATTAAGATAGATAGTAAAATAAGAAGAATAGTTCTTGTCTAATTAGCAATTTAAAAAATTAAAGATCAATAATTTCTATTTTTTCAGTGATAACTGTGGACCAGTTAGTTACGTTATGTTAACAGCCTGTGAATGACCACACCACCTGCCTAATCCACTTTGTTAGAAGAATGCAAGTTGATTTTGCTGCATCAAGACTACACTCTACAGAATCCTCATAAGTCATCTAAGTGCAGTAACACTGCGCAACAAACTACAGTTTTATAACAATATAAAAATTTAATAGTAAATAAAATGTTTTTTGTCTCTGCTTTTCTATTATGAACATAGTGTTTTTATAGCTAGTCATGCCATAAGATTCTTTTATAGGCATTTTAATTCATACCTACATACAACGGGCTAGCTTTTGAGACTTGCCGCCTTGATGGAGAAAAGAAGAGGAGATAGGGACGTTCCGGAGTCTCTGGATTCATCCATACAAAACGTGAGTGAGTCTCTGGCTGAAGGAGTGAAGGGGTTGACTTACCCCGCCGCCCCCTACCGAGGCTGTTTTAAGTCAATGACAATTTTATCAAAATTAAAAATCATTTAAAAAAGTATACATCCCCGGCGGAAAATCACTCCTTCCAAGGGAATGATTTCCCTCCCCTCCCTTTTACCTCAGCTACCCCCATCAAGGCTGCACGTTTCAAAATGTTCATACAAATAAACAAAATTGAAAATTGCCTGTTACGTTCTCAATAAGCTCATAATTAAAAAAATTGTGAGCTAATCTTTGAAGTGTTGAACCGATTTTGATGAGACTTGGTGCACAAACAGTTGGGGACAGTGTGGCTAATTCTGTTAGACGAGGTCTAAATGTATTGCTATCCTTTTCTGCAGTGCAGGGAGCTTATGAAAGGAACAGCAATACACATAAACCTGTCATTTTAATTTAGTTTTGATCATAGATTCCCGGAAATATCCAGGCAGGCAAATTCCAGAATACTTTTTAACTATTATTAGTATCATCTGAAAACTCACTTTTTTTAGGATGAAATAAAACAAATTAAATTCTTTTGTTTAAATTTAAATTAGATACTATAAGTAGGTAGGTATGCGTATAAGTATTTTACATCAGCTGTAAAATTCATAAGGTGTATTTAAGTAGGTACATCATAAACAGTTCAAATTATATAGGTATTCTACAAGTCTGATGACCCCCAGGTTAGTTGCAGTCTTGACTCTTGAATTAAGTTAGGTTCTAGTGGCCCTAGCTTAGGTAGCTGGAAGATAGGCAACATAATCTGGTAAGTATAGGTTAGGTACCATAGATGATCTGCAACCTGAAAATAATAATTTATTTTAGAAAAATACTTAATATAATAAGCTAGCTAAATTTGGTAGGTAGGTCCATTTCATACAAAATTTTACTAACTTATACCCTTCTATACTAGATTGTGCCCGCGATTTTGTCCGCGAGGACTACACAAATTTCAATTAGATAGATCAGTCAGTCAGCTTTTCCTTTTTTATATATAGATAAATTAAGTACCTACTTTCTTGTTTGTGAATGGATGCAAGTAATGGTAGGTAGTAGGTAGGTATTTTCTGTTATTGTATGTATGTTTCTTAATATACCTGGTAGGTAGGTACCTACCTAGGTTTCTATTCTGGTGAAAAAATGGGTTGATTTTATCAGATGTAGGTACCAACTTATGTGTATAATTGAATCATAAATTAATGTAAGTAGGCACCTACTTAGTAGGAAATTTGAGCCACACGTTTGATGTACCTACCCATAAGGCTTAGAATAATATTATGTAGGTATTAGGTACCTAGGTATAGGTAGGTAATAAATTGTGCATATCTTACCTTTGCCTCAATGATCAAGGTGTGACATACTCTTTGTGATCGATCTTACAACGCTACAAGTAAATGCATTCTGCGAGCTATATGTATGGATGGCTATCGCTGCACAAAATGATTCATCCGAGATGCACTATTATCATTATCTATCATTTTAGCCTGTGGATGTCTGTCTTCTACATCCAATCATCGCTGCACAGAATGATTCATCCGAGATGCACTATTATCATTATCTATCATTTTAGCCTGTGGATGTCTGTCTTCTACATCCAGTCATCGCTGCACAAAATGATTCATCCGAGATGCACTATTATCATTATCTATCATTTTAGCCTGTGGATGTCTGTCTTCTACATCCAGTCATCGCTGCACAAAATGATTCATCCGAGATGCACTATTATCATTATCTATCATTTTAGCCTGTGGATGTCTGTCTTCTACATCCAGTCATCGCTGCACAAAATGATTCATCCGAGATGCACTATTATCATTATCTATCATTTTAGCCTGTGGATGTCTGTCTTCTACATCCAGTCTTGAGGCATCCTCATTCAGCCACTTCACGTTAGGTACCTACTCTATAATATGAACGGTCCATCGGTCGGTACCCCACTAGGTACTTGTAGGTATGCTGTGGTACCAAATCTCAACTCAGTAGGAACGCAGGCATGGATTGTTCACTGCCACTTCAACTTGCTGGGTGGTTTCGACTATGTGAGAACCTGTTTCTTTGACGGATGCTCAACCAAGTACGACAGGCAAGGATTGTTCACTGCCACTTCAACTTGCTGGGGGGTTTCGACTATGTGAGAACCTGTTTCTTTGACGGATGCTCAACCCAGTACGACAGGCATGGATTGTTCACTGCCACTTCAACTTGTTGGGGGGTTTCGACTATTTGAGAACCTGTTTCTTTGACGGATGCTCAACCAAGTACGACAGGCATGGATTGTTCACTGCCACTTCAACTTGCTGGGGGGTTTCGACTATGTGAGAACCTGTTTCTTTGACGGATGCTCAACCCAGTACGACAGGCATGGATTGTTCACTGCCACTTCAACTTGCTGGGGGGTTTCGACTATGTGAGAACCTGTTTCTTTGACGGATGCTCAACCAAGTACGACAGGCAAGGATTGTTCACTGCCACTTCAACTTGCTGGGGGGTTTCGACTATGTGAGAACCTGTTTCTTTGACGGATGCTCAACCCAGTACGACAGGCATGGATTGTTCACTGCCACTTCAACTTGTTGGGGGGTTTCGACTATTTGAGAACCTGTTTCTTTGACGGATGCTCAACCAAGTACGACAGGCATGGATTGTTCACTGCCACTTCAACTTGCTGGGGGGTTTCGACTATGTGAGAACCTGTTTCTTTGACGGATGCTCAACCCAGTACGACAGGCATGGATTGTTCACTGCCACTTCAACTTGCTGGGGGGTTTCGACTATGTGAGAACCTGTTTCTTTGACGGATGCTCAACCCAGTACGACAGGCATGGATTGTTCACTGCCACTTCAACTTGCTGGGGGGTTTCGACTATGTGAGAACCTGTTTCTTTGACGGATGCTCAACCCAGTACGACAGGCATGGATTGTTCACTGCCACTTCAACTTGTTGGGGGGTTTCGACTATTTGAGAACCTGTTTCTTTGACGGATGCTCAACCCAGTACGACAGGCATGGATTGTTCACTGCCACTTCAACTTGTTGGGGGGTTTCGACTATGTGAGAACCTGTTTCTTTGACGGATGCTCAACCCAGTACGACAGGCATGGATTGTTCACTGCCACTTCAACTTGCTGGGGGGTTTCGACTATGTGAGAACCTGTTTCTTTGACGGATGCTCAACCCAGTACGACAGGCAAGGATTGTTCACTGCCACTTCAACTTACGGGGGGGTTTGGGCTATGTGAGAACCTGTTTCTTTGACGGATGCTCAACCCAGTACGACATGCATGGATTGTTCACTGTCACTTCAACTTGCTGGAGGGTTTGGGCTATGTGAGAACCTGTTTCTTTGACGGATGCTCAACCCAGTACGACATGCATGGATTGTTCACTGTCACTTCAACTTGCTGGAGGGTTTGGGCTATGTGAGAACCTGTTTCTTTGACCGATACACTGCGCACATCACAAATTACGCCACTGAACCAAATTTAAGTTACACAATCACGACGGTTAGCTTTGACTACCTTCCCAAACATTCTCCTTGCCTCCGTGGGCAAATTAAGGCACTTCACTTATTAAATTTCATCATTTTGTTTAATTATCAATAAGCTTTCACGCTTCTCTCACCGAGTATTTTTTGGTGAGTTACAATTCGACTATCGACTCGTATCCATAAGCGAAAATGACGTCATTTACTAGTTTTAGGACGTCAAACTTAGGACTCGTACTGCCAAATTACTCGATATTGGTATTGGTGTAGGTAAACGCAAACCATTCTCGATGGTGACGTAGTTATGTGGTAATTGGTATCGTAAAGTTGAAAGCTATACTCGCAATCACTCGATCATCTTTAGTTCGCAATATTTCCGCTGTGTCGCTGCCTGTAGATGTATGGAAACAGTCGATTTCGACTTTGGTATTTTTAAAACTATGAAATCTTATACTAACTGTACTGTATACTTATGATGACGACGATTTGATAGGTCAAAGAATCTTTTGAAGTCGATTTGTGAAATCGATACCTCAGCTTATACTACCTACATTAATAGTATGTATAGTATGTATGTAAGTATAAGACTACAGAGGAATGTGCAGTGCTCAGACAAGCCGCCAAGCGCTTACGAGCACGAAGAAACCAATATTGTGTTTTTTCTGTTTGTGTGGAAAATAAAAATAAATAAATAAATACATATCTAATACCTATGATGCTATTTTGAGATTATTTTATTATGATGAGATTTTTCGAAACTTTTGTAAAAGTTAAATCCTTGACTTTGCACTTAATAGATAACGATTTTTCTATTTATAAGTAAAGTTGAAAGTATGCCCATACGAAGCAAGAGATAAGATAAATTGCACTTTAAGCACAGGAAGTAACTAAAAAAATGTTTCCTTACATAATTTTAATTTTATTTAGCATTAGATTTTATTTTTGTGATTGTCATCATCTTTTCTTCTGATTCGATGTAGCGTCTAACATTTTTTTTCTTTTAAGGGGAGGGGTAACCGCATACATTTTCAGGGGAGTTGTAATATGTACGAATTGTCAGTTTAAACGTAGCATGTTCATATTAGCTGTAACATAAAAATGCAACTCCTCAATATATCAAAGTAGGTTGCCTGCACATCGGATTGAAAGAGAGGTGATGCAAAATTATGTAGGTTAGGTAGTTAAGCAATAAGATTTAAACAATAGTATGTAAGATTTAATTATTGTTATTGTTAGTCCATAAGCGAGAGTAGATCATAAGCCGGCTCTCAATAAACATCTTTCACCGTTGCCGCATTTAATTATTACCATACGGCCACAACATATCTCAGGCTATGTCCGCCTCCAGTTTCTTGTTTATTAGGTCCAGTTCAATTCGAGCTTTGGCCTGAGCAGCTTCCAGCTCCAGCTGCTTTCTTCGGGCCGTTGAAGACCGCCTGGTCGATGTAGACATATCACAAGAAGCACTGCGCGGCGTAATGTTGCTTTTAGCGCGACGTGGCAGAAAATTCTCGTCCCTTTCGTACGCGAGCATTTGTTGAGAAACGGTCTCAAGTCTGTTACGTAACTTTTCCCAGTCTTTAATAGATATTGGTGGTGTACTAAACATCGCTGATAATAATTAGATTTGGCTCGGAAGGATCAGATTCGAGTGTAGACGATAAAATAAAACACCGGGTTATTCGGTACGTGAGACTCGAGAAACTGACTGACTGTTGCCACGATCGCGTGCATTGGCGGCATTCTGCGTTTGTTCACGCAAATTCGTTTTTTGTTTGATGACTCTGTAAGGCGGTACAAACTGACGTAATGGCAACGGTTTCAAGACGGCCGCTTCTAAACTTGTCAAAACTAACCAACATTATAAAATTAATAGACACAGCTAAGGATATGAGCGTTCAATGAACCAAAAGCTTAATTTGCTGTAATCCGCTGAAACAGGTCGAATCTGTATGGTGCAACATGCATCATGCGAAATGCACCGCCCGCACTCCCACTGCTAAACATGCAGGAAGAAGCAGCCACCAGGCAAGCAATACGCACCACTACCACGCAGCACCACACAAATCCCAAACACAATCGACGCACGTTTCGCCCTGACACCGGAGCATCCTCAGGAGATGTAGACCTTACAATGCACAATTGCAAAGTGACGCGCGCGGCAAACGCGCCGTCTTAAATGCCTTTGACCTCCGACTAACAAGAAAAGACGCAGGAAAAACATACATACACCTATAAAATTTTGTATATTTGTTTCAATGATATTAGAAAAAAAGAGGTTAATTTCTTTATCAAACACGTTAAAGATACCTAATTCTTTTCGCTTCAGAAGTGTTTCGAACCAGCTTTAGCATATGACAAGGGTCAAACATCAAAGCTACTTCTTTATCACAATTGGGATGCTTGAACGTTGTTTTTAAGTTACTTGGATCCTTTAAATTACAGCCCAATATGTTTGCAGCTGAAAAGTTAGCTTGACAGCCGTCAAAGGTCACTGCAACAACGTAGACCCCAGATTCAAAACTCTTACTCAGACACGAAGTAATTAAATGTGCTCTTGTCTTACTACTTACACCTGTTACAAAAAAGTAACCCACAGGTAGCTTCCAGCTTTCGTTCAATGCGACTAAAAGAAAGACATAAGCTTCTGTGGCAATAACTTTACTATTGCAGCCACCACCAAAGTCTACCAAGCCTTCTGTTTTTCTTCCAGTCCATTTGGATTGATGTCGTAGAGCCATTTCATCTACTACAAGAGCGCAAATCATTCTCTTACCAGACAATTCAGTTTTCTTTTTAAGCGTATCAAATGCTTGGGCAGTAAACCCGGGTGAAACTGAGCTGTTTTCATACCTCTAAGCCCGGCACTGACGATACATCCAAAAGGACGGCGTCTAATTATTTAGCACACTCACGATGGATCCATCGGATTACGTCCTCGGTGCCAGTCTTTCAACCTCGCTTGAGTCGCTTGTAGCTTGAGCGCGCGATATTGTATTATCTATGCTGAATTATACTATTATCGGGTACCTAATACTTACTAGGTAAACCATTCGTTGTAATTCATCAATAACACCCAGATTCAGCCCCCTAATTCATGAAGAGGAAGTGTCCAACAACATGGATGACCTTCGGTTCAAGAGACACAACCGTGTTGAGCGCGCATCAGGAGTCCTCCCAAGTGCGGAGTACGGGAATATCGTGATGCGCGCCGACCCCGAGTTCACCACCGCCATATCTAACATAATCAGTCAGCCGCGCGCTGTCTATGAATTTGACTTAATAACGTCCATGATATATAATACTTCTGCTGAGTATTATAGAAATATCCGATATTACATGCACCAGCGTATTAATAATATGGATACAAAAAAACCTCATTACCAACTGAAAATATTGCCAGGGACCAGCATCCTAGACTTGTTAACCGCCGTAGATCCCTTCTCAGTGGGGTATTCGAGAATCAATAATATGCTGAGAGAACTGCTAGATGGCTACAGGCCAAAGCGACATTTCTTGCGTATAGTCAACACTGCCTCTAGTTTTGGTTCTCGATTACCGCACTCATCCTTGTTGGATCTTATAGCTTTATTCTACAGCTCCGCGTTTCCCTCCAATTTTGGGAACGATGGCGCAAAGAATTCCTGTGTGAGCTTCAACAAAGAGCAAAATGGCGAATAAATAAAGGAAACTTACTGCAAGGAGATATGGTTGTCATCAAACAAGCAAACCTACCTCCACTAAAATGGCGCATGGGGCGCATATCAAAACTTTATCCTGGAGCAGACGGAGTCGCACGTGTAGCCGACATTTTAACCACAAGTGGTATCATAAGACGTGCAATTAACAGTCTGTGCCCCTTACCATCGGCATCAGACAAGGAACTTCAACATCCCCAGGTCGTTGAAGGGGGGGAAGATGTTGGCGCACGCGCCGATAAGAATCGACGACGGCCGACGACGCACGAAGGCGCGGTCGGCAGCCATTAATTTTTACTTGTAAACAAGAGAGCGACGTGACTTCAAGATCTGTGATCGAACATTTAAAAACTGTGGAAATAGTTAATATTTTATCACCTTCCTTATTCGTGGAACCTTTATACTCAAGTGTATAAATAAATATCTTCTTTAAGGCTTCAATGCTATTGTGTTGTTTGTATTAACCTGTGAAAAATACATCGATCAACAAAGGGTTTCTTCTAATATCATTGATTTGTTTAGAAGCCCTAATAGATTATCATATGTGATTATTGCAGTTCCGATAATATTACATACCATACGTGTCGAATTGATAACCTTCTTTTGAAGTCGATTAAAACACAATTTTAGTGATAAGGATGGGCTTGTTTATTTTTCAAAAGTTTATCAAATCGTGGTGCTATTTTTGAAACGTTATTAATCAAATCATTTTCTAATTGCAGTCTATTTCTAGTAGACAAGTTCACACAAGTATGAAGTGGCGAATGGTAGGGGAGAGGGAGGCACCTTAGGACAGAGGCAGATTAGGACACCAGAGAAAACTCTGAAATTATCGATTATCTTTTCAACTAAATACATTTTTTACAATAGCAACACCATACCCCATAACTGTCATGTGTCTTCTACCGAAATGTCACATGTCAAACTGACTTATAACAAACTCATGATTTTCGGCGGTTACAGTATTTTTCTCGGACTAACAACGAAGTATTTTTTGAATAAATATCTTGCTTGAATTATAAATTATTGAGTGAATTGGCTAAATTAGTTGTCTTGCAATGTATTGAAGTTTATTTTTTAACTTTCCAGTAAAATATTCTGTGAATGTGATTACATCTAAAGTTTTATAAAAGTGTGGGGTTGGGGCAGTTTAGTGCATTTATGCTGAGGCACATTAGGACACATGTCCTAATTGCCCCATTGTTTTCTTTTAACTTTCTTAATAGGTTTATATTTGGTTCAGGTACTCAAAATGGTGCGGAATTATAAGAAAAAGCGGGAAACATGTGTGAATGAAGATGATGTGAAGAGAGCCTTGGACCACGTCCTCAATAAAACCTTGAAATTAAGAGAGGCTGCGACTATATTTGGGATTACGAAAAGCACATTGGGATACAGGTTAAAACTTTTAAAAAATAATCAAAAATCTAAAGCCGAGGCTTTTTCTAGTAAATACTCTGTAAACCAAATTTTCACTACATATGAAGAAGAAATGCTAGAAGAATATATCTTGAAATCGTCCAAGATGAATTATGGTTTAACATATCATCAAACCAGGTTACGGCCTACACCCGTTAGGCTATACGGCCAGTATTGTAGTTATCCATATTTTGTTAAATAACAAGTAAGTTATAACCTCAACATATTGGCGGTGACATTTACAACTACGCAACATTGGCGGAATCAATATCGCGCGTCACAGTTGGCAAACTTAAAGGTATGGGACTACTCCACATGGAAATTCCTTGTTCGGATGCTACTAATCCACGAGGATTTGTGGGACGCCGTTGAAAAAAGGAAAGGCGTGGACGACAAAACGCAACTCAAGGCGCTCGCGCTGGCGCGTATTTGTCTGCTCGTGCAGCCCCCCGTGTTGACGCATATTAGAAACGCAAAAACTGCATACGAGGCGTGGGAAAAACTGGAAAATGTATACCAAGGTAAAGATCTCACGAGGCGCCTAGGCTGTTGCGCACATTGTTCGCATTAAAACTCGAAGGATTCATGGACACGCAGACTTATTTAAATAAAATAAGCGACGTCGGTCAGCCGCTACAAGACATCGGTGCTGGATTGGAGGATGACTTTCTAGCTGTCATTATGCTGAGTGGGCTGTCGTCCAACTACGACCCACTTATAATGACTTTGGAAAACTGTTCAGAGAAGCTCCCCACAGAGTCAGTAAGATCCCGGTTAACACAGGAATATCAACGGAGGTTTGAGAAAGATGATACTAGTTCGGCTTTAGCTATGAGTAAACCGAGGAGTAAGATTATCCGCTGGTTCCGGTGCAAGAAGACCGGGCACAGATTCAGGGACTGCGCTAAAGCAGCAAAGAAGGAAGATAAGAAGAGTAAAAGTTTGTTTTGTGCTATGTCAGTGAATTTAGGCAGTGATATTTGGTATGTGGACATTTCTTATTTTTATCACTGTGAAATGTTTGGTTAGTCGCAAGGCTGTAGGGTTATTTTCAACTTCTCTAACATCTTGCAAAAGTTTAGACTTTACTGAGTCTGCCGATATTTGCATACCTGAGCTCGCATTTGCTATTATCATAGGCTTATAGGATTCAGGCAGACCGGAAAGTAGCAATGTTCTCAACCACTCATCATCCACTTTGAAGCCTATATTTCTTGAGTGAGTGGCTTATTAGCAGTAGACGTTTTGTGAAAAATATAATACGAAATGTGGGCGTGGCATACGTTGACGCGAGGTTAGGTTCCCAACAATGTTCACAGATATTACAATCCAGTCCTCTCTAGGCCCTTAACCTAATGATTTTATGTCGAAATAAAATAATAATGTGCACTTAAAACTTTAATATTGTTCTTATTTTAAATAATTACTACAACTTGTCTATGCCACCGCAAGCGTCCAGAAAAAGAAAGAAAGGCACAGAGCCATAGACTTCTTAATTGTTACATCCTTCACTCCATCCATTCATATTTTAGCTTTTTTATGCATAAACTGAAATGCTAATTGCATAATTTATATTAGATTACAAAGATACCATCACGACTGAATTATTACGATCGCCTTACAGCGAATTTTCTTTAAAAAAACGCCTTAACTTTCTTTATGAAGTTCAGATTTGTCCCTTTTCACCCCAATTTACGTATAATTATATAGAACATGAAATCAAAATTGAAGTTAGTGTGGTAATCTTTAACATTGTTAAAGATTTCGCTAATGCAAAAGCTCGAAAAGTAACTTTTTTGTAAATACATTTGTGTATATAATAGGGGTTAAAGTATGAAATTGCCGTTTTATTGTAATAGGTACTTCGAATTGACATAGAACCTTCATGGTTTGAGATTTTGGAGTGAAACTTTTTTCATACGGTACCTATGTAGTTCTTCTTTTAAAAAATGTGCAACATTGGATTATCAACTTTAGTTGTTTTTTTATTCAGCTTAGACAATAAAGATGGATACTTCGAAAATTCGTGTGATTTTTGAATACGAGTTCCGACGCGGAACTAACGCGGCAGAAACAGCTCGCAATATTAATGTTGCGTTTGGAGAGGGGACTGCTAATGAACGCACTGTGCGATTTTGGTTTAAACGCTTTCGTGATGGAAACTTCGATTTGAAGAACGAACCACGTGGAAGACCCGCCCACACAGGTGAATAACAATGATTTGAAAGAGATGGTGGAAGCCGATCCGAGCCAAACTACCCAGGAATTAGCGGCATGGTTTAACGTTACCTTACCAACAATATTGACTCATTTGCGTCAAATCAATAAAATAAAAAAATATGAAAAATGGGTGCCGAGACGCCTCTGGCTTTTGACGGTTGTTTGGCCTTACGAATAAAGATCTTCGACGATTAGCGTTTCAGCTAGCAGAAGCGAATAATATTGACCATTCTTTTAATAGGACTTCTCAACTGGCAGGGGAAGATTGGTTAGCTGGGTCATGAAACGACACTCACAGATATCGCTGCGTGCGGCGGAGCCAACGTCAGTGGCAAGGGCGATGGCCTTTAATACGGTCAGTGTTAACAAATTCTTCGATTTACTCGAGGAACTTATAGATCAATATAAAATTCTGCCTACAAAAATTTTCAATGTGGATTAAACGGGGCTGACGACCGTTCCAAAAAGACAAAGCCTGCTTTATAATCGCTTTAAAAGCAAATAGCAGGTTCAGCGGAAAGAGGTTGTTACGGACAAGCTAAACTGCGCGGGAGACGCTCGGTAACCATGGCAACGGACTGACACGAGATCAGCCGAGTCTTAGACAATATCTTGGTAGAGAGAGAAGGTAAGTAATTGTCAGAAAGAGAAGGCATGCCTCGTGTCGGAAAATGCATGGAATGTGCCAAGGGCGAGTCGAAATGAAGCGGCAACGTCGCATAATCTATGCATAATTGGTTAGTGCAATTTATTAGCTCATTAGAAGAGGTACTTACCAAGGCAAAATATGCCAATATCAATGCGTGATTTTTACGCATTATTCGTTCTCAAGTTTTCGGTCTCAGTTTTAATAAAAGTGAAAGTGCTAGAATAGGGTGCAATGATAGGGAAAAGTACCTCTTCGAATAGCTAAGTAGCTAGGTAAAAAGACCAGCTTAGGCTGGTCAGTGGCCTCTCATCAACCGGGGCAAATGACACCAGCTCATCAAACCCCAGCTGTGATCAGCTGGACTACTACAAAGGGTGAGTGAACCGAGTCAGCCGGTACCTGTTCTTGCTGTAGCATAGCAGGCAACAGCTGACACCTACCGCGTCCTCCCTCGACGCAATAGCCCTCCAATAGCAACAACCTCACAGCTGAGCCGTGGTCCTTACCACCCACGGTTAGCTGAACGAAGAGCAGCTGCGGTGCAGCGGCGCACTGGTGCACGGCGCCTGTCCTCGTCTACTACTCCTCGTCGAGTATTCAAGACTGTGGCCACCTTTTTGGAAGACAGACGCTTTCAAGTGGCGGTTGAAGACGCTCTGTCCACGGAACGACCCATCCGAGCCGGTGTGCCCCAGGGAAGCTGCCTGTCACCCGTGTGCTACTCTTGGTACACGGACGACATCCCAGTTGCCGGCGGCGCCATGCTGGCGCTGTACGCCGACGACGCTGCATTTCTTACAACCTCGCTAAATGGCCCGCACGCGGCGATTAAAATGCAGCGCGCACTGGATGCACTTCCCACTTGGCTGAAGGACTGGAGACTCAAGGTCAACGTGGCGAAAACCCAGGCGATATCCATCGGGCGGACCTTTCCGCCGCCGCCGGTATCGCTCATGGGAGAGGCCATCGAATGGTCATCCACGGCGAAATACCTGGGGGTGACCATCGACAGGAAGCTCAGAATGCGGCCCCACGTCAGGAATGTGGTCGCGCAGACGCGCACCGCACGGACACTCCTACGCCCCGTGCTGGCGTCTCAACTGCATCTCCGTACGAGGCTGTGCGTCTACAAGACGTACGTCCGCACGCGACTCACTTACGCGGTCCCAGCTTGGTACGCGCTAACGAGCGAAACGGACCGCCAGTCGCTGCGGGCGCAACAGTCGCTCGCGCTTCGCACCATCGCCGGAGCTCCACGCTACGTACGGAACGCGGTCATCTCCAGGGACCTGCGCATGGAGAGCCTCGACGACCACATTCGCCGCCTGAGCTCCTCTATGTTCGCGCGCGCGGATGGAGCGCGAGCCCAGCACTTGCAGGGCATCGCGCCATACCACCGGCGCCCACCGGACATGAGAGGCCTGCCACGTGACCTTGCTACCTGATTGACCCATCGCTTCCTCGCCGCTGGCTGACGGACGCCCGCCGGGCTTCATCTGGCGGGCTCGACCTCGCTGAGCGGCGGGTGGAAAGCCCACGGACACACCACGTCGCGCTGCAGTGGCCGATCGCACGCGGGCTCGTTTGAACTGCAGCGCGCCCACCGGACTGACTCCACTGACCAGTGGTCACACCCCGCGACCCGCCTGTAGTTGCAGGCGGCGTTGCTACCACTGAAGGGGGCCATCGCCCCGAACAGTTACCCCGGGACCCGCAAGGGTCCGCGTGGACGACCAGACTCGCGCGTGCCCAATGCAACCACAAGCAGCCAACCGACCACCTGACCTAAGGGTCATTGTGGAAGGTCCTCGACCACAGCGGGCTGAGCACGGTGGACAGCAGCAATAGCGTCGAGCTTCGAACCTGCCACTTGTCTTAAGGGTCACAGTGGTGAGGGGTTCGCAACAGCAACGGGTGGAGAGCTTCAGATATCCGCTGCGATCAACAGGTTTTTAAACCATATAGCTCCCCCCAAGTGTTAATAGTTATTTAACAGTGTCTCTTAGTGAGTAACAAGTAAACTTTTCCGACGGCCATTTTAAATGAACTTTTCCGGCGGCCATTTTGAATTGAACTTTTCCGTCGGCCATTTTGAAGTCATATAGTGAGAGGTCCCACATATCTAAATAACTTTAATGTGATAGCTTATGTATTAACCATTATGTGCTAACCTTTATGTACTAACCTTTATTTATATTGGTTCTAGCTAATGTTTAATCTTGTATCCATTTACTTGCAACCATTATCACCTCGGGTGTCCCGCAGGGCTCTCTCTTAGGTCCACTCTTCTTTAACCTATTCGTCAATGATCTTGTAGACAAATTACATTGTGAGAGTTTGTTTTATGCCG
This sequence comes from Maniola hyperantus, assembly GCF_902806685.2. Lineage (NCBI taxonomy): Eukaryota > Metazoa > Arthropoda > Insecta > Lepidoptera > Nymphalidae > Maniola > Maniola hyperantus. Next base: position 4,993,124 of record NC_048561.1, read on the forward strand.
ATGACCTCAAAATTTTCAAATCAATTGACAATATAAATGATGCTCTTTGTCTTCAAGATGATTTGAACGCTGTTGCTGACTGGTGCACCGATAATCGTATGAGTCTTAATATTGATAAATGTTTTGTGGTCAGCTTTACTCAAAGAAAGTCTAAGAAGATTGAATTTAATTACTCTTTGAAAGGTCAAACTCTCACAAGAAAGACATCGGCTAAGGATCTTGGTGTCATATTTGATGACAAATTGACGTTTAGAGATCATTACGAATACATAATTGCCAAATGTAACAAACTGGTAGGATTTATTTTAAGATCGACGAGGAATTTTAAAAAGCCTTCTAGCTCGATACATCTTTATCAAGCCATGGTTCGAAGTATAATGGAATATAATTCTGTAATATGGTCTCCGTACTATGCAGTTCATTGTCATCGCTTAGAAAGCGTACAAAAGAAATTTATTCGCATTTTATCTTATCGGCATCATTTCGGCCATAGGCGCACACCTTACCACGACAGACTGAAACACTTTGGGTTACGAACTTTAGAATTTCGCCGGAAGTATTATCATTTAATGTCTCTACATAGGATTATTCACTCCAAAATAGATTCTCCTGTATTGCTGTCGTTGATTAATATTAATTATAATGTCCGATTTAGAAACCCTAGAACTTTTGCCCTTAGTGTATATAAGAACAATACTTCCTTTTACAATCCCGTTGTCCGTATGTGTCGCCTGTATAATGATCTTTTCACAGCTAACCGTAATATTGACATTTTTAATAATAATTTGAACACATTTAAAACACATATTAATCAACATTTTGCATCTTCTCCACTTTAAGTATATTTTTCATAGTTAATTTTCTTGTATTTCTTTTTTCTGTGTTTTTATAAATTGTATCTTATCAGTTAGTTAGTGCATATATTTATTTAAGAATTGTTGTGTACACATATTTAGGGTTACCGCTTAGATTTAATCTATTGTTTTTTATTTTTATTTGGACCATTTATAGCTGAAACCTGTTTTGTGTGCCTTTATAATAAAATAAAAATAAAAAAAAAATCTAATGCTTACGTACTAATCATTATGTGTATTGGTTTTTAGTTGATAACTAATCATGAATGTATAGCTAATCATACTTTATTTCACAGGCAGTGTGTTTATAAAAGTGTAGCGACACTCAAGTTAATTAAATTAAAAGTGAAACGTAGTAAAGAAGGCTGCGTCGCAGACCTTGTGTTAGCAGTATAGGCTCTAAGATTCCGTATTCAGACCGGCTGATGCGGTAGAACGGTGTTCTATATTTTTATACATATCGACTGTCGGTTAACATTTTATATCAAGCCTGTTACCATTTCGAGTGAATAATAAGCGTCGGTTCACAACCATTTTCGTTCAGTCGTCGTTTAAACTAAGTGTTAACATTCGAGTGAACGATAATCGTATCGTACATAGCCGACGTTTACTGTTTAGTCTTTGTTAACCTGATTAGGTTTTATGTGACTTAATAACTTACAACTATTAGATCTAAAGTTTAAATATATGATTGAGTCCTATGAGATCCAACTACTTTAGGTTGTATTAATGTTCGTGTTTATAATTGTATAAACTTTTATATTTAAAACTTAATGGTAAGTGATCATGTGCAGCATATGTGCGTTGTATATGCTTATTTGAATAACTCGTGTACCTATACTTTGTTTATAATCTAAAACTGTATTACCCTGCCTTAGTAATACTATTGTGTTTTTGTGTATTTTATTCATAATGTTGTCATTTGTAAATTGATATAATAAGTTGTGTCACTTGTTTACATAATATAATTGTGTCTCATGTTCATTTGTCTAACGGACAGTGTTTTGTCAGTTGTCATATTTTGTGATTGATTTTTATTTTCATAATAAATATGTATTGTGTTCTAATGAATGATGTTTGATTTGAGACTATGGTCTCGTGTGTGAACCCGTGAAAACTACTATCCTTTTAAAACCGTAAGTAGCGATTACTCCTGTAGTTCAGTCTGAACTGGCAGTGCGTAAAGCTCAAATTGAGTTGAGCACCTCTAGATTTTTTTACTAGTTCCTATCTAAACATACGGAACAGAGGTCAACTTACGACAGCTGTCCTTTGTGTCCGCATCTGGGAATTATGTACCTCCGCTGCTGATATTTCCACGAAGGCAGAACTTCTTGTTGGTGCTCCAACACACACACAGGCGCAGTTTCGGTTTGTCATCCAAGTGGCTGGATGCAAAGCGAAATTTTTGTTCAGCGGCACGCGCGGCGCGCAGTCTTAAATGCGACGCGTGCGCGAAATGACCCCCTTGATAAAGGACCCCGGATGGGTTCGAAACTAGTCGGGCTAACGTCGACTAGATACGTGAGTATAGCCGTAGAAATATACTTATATTCTGTTTTAGGTAATGAGCTAAATGACCGACCAAGGCAACTAAGCCAGCTCAAAATACAATGGAAAAGTATGAAAATAAATGCCAGGAAGAGTTTTGGCAGCTACAAAACAGAACTACATAAAACTGGTAGTGGCACAAGACCAGCAACACCTGATGAAATAATATTAGAAACTAGCTTCTGCTCGCGGCTTCGCCCGCGTGGCCTACAGCCAGTGGCGTGCACAGGGTTTGAACCTAGGGTAAGCATTAGGTAGCTAACTACCTATTTAATGACAGGTCATCATAAAAAATGAGCACTAAGCCATTTCAACTAGGGTAAGCAGTGCTTTTATGCCTCTATGATCTGCACGCCACTGCCTACAGCAAACAAATGGCTTTTTTTCCCAGAAAAAACATTACATCAGGACGCGCACCCTGAACGATTGATTGATTGATTGATAGAAAATTAAGTTATGATAAAAATCCAGTTAATTACCAAAAAGATGATTTAATTTTAGTTAGAAATGAGAGTACCAACAAAATGGATCCACTGTATAAAGGACCATATTTAGTAATTAAGGATATTGATCCTAATGTTGAAATAATTAAAAAGAATAAAACTGAAATTATACATAAAAATCGTACAAAACCTTACAAAAGTTAATTATAATTTTATTATGTAATCATAAATTTTACAATTGTTTTTCATTGTGTTCAAAAGAATTAAAGATAGTCTAGTAACCTTTTTTAAGTAAAGGTACTCTAAAGGAAGTTAGGTACTTTAAAGGACTCTTTGTATTATTAGTTAATTAGTGTGTTATAGACTTACTTGGGTAATCATGTAATCATGTGATCAGCAAAACATTGCTGTGTTCCCGGGTGTAAGGAGAGTCAAGGTAGGTAGCCCTTATACCCTAGAATATGTAAATGGTTAATTTTTTAAGGAAATTAAAAAGTAAAATCTTCAAGGGGTGCCATATATGCACAAATAAACTTACAGCAGCAGATGGAGATGGGGGCGAATTTATAAAATTCCGAGAATATGCAGGCTTACGTAGGCTTTGCTATCCCAGCAGTGATTTGAATCAGTTATTAACGGATGTAAAGCATATAATTCATGAAATGATTAAAAAAATATTGAGAAGAGATACCTTCACGAATTTTTAAAAACAGCAATATTTACGATAGTAGATTTTGAATTGTTTGCCCATAATAAAGAAAAAAATATTGATTACATTATAAAACTAACAAGATTTATGATTTATAATTATTGTAAAAACATAAACAAAATAATGACAGGCAAATCAAAAATTTATGATGTAAATGATCAATTTCAATTGAAAACGAGTAAAAAAAATTGCGTTTAGGAAAGTGGACTTGAGCCCTTTTGAAAATAACCGTTCAAATATTTTTCATTCGCGACATTAAAAGTACTAGCGGATGACGAAAAGTATGTCGCTGATAGGGAAAACATACCAGAAAACATTGAATCATCTGCAAATGTTGATTGTTGAATTCAATCGTTACTTGCCAGAATATTTCGAAACTGAAACTAAAGTTGATCAAAAACTGATTCGCAATCCTTTTAGCACGGATGCTGTCAAAGTTACAGATTAAATCTAGGAAGAATTCCTTGAATTTCAAAATGATAGAAACTGTAAGGATGTATTTCAATCTAATTCACTTAAGTTTTGGTGTAAAAAACAATTTCTTACATCAAAATCAGCTTTAAAAAAACTGAGTGATAGTGAGTGTGAGAAGGAGAAGCTGCTGGAAAGCTATTGAAGCCTCTTTTAGTAATTGTGGTGAAGCTTTCCGTAGCGCTAAAAGCCTAGAACTGAAAAGCGTATTAAGAAAGAAGTCTGCTTTAATTCGTGCCGAAACATACAATGCTGGAGGTGGTCCTAGTTACAGCCCCTGATCTTACAGATACACCGGCACTAGAGTTTCAACAAACTGAAACAAATGGTTAGGACAACTACAATCAATGAAGAATGAGATAACTTCCTTGGAAAGCAGCTGTATTTTAAACAATTACGAAACTACCAAAACTGAAATGACCACGTACCGTGATTCACTAAAAGATCTTCAAACAGAAACTGTGTTAGCACTGTTCAAGATTAAACTACAAGACTACATGTCATGGAACAACATGACAGACCCAGCAACCTAGTGTTTCAATGTCAAAATTTCAAAAGTACAATTAAAAAAAAAAAAAATGTGTACCAAGACCACAAAAATGAGAATTTGATCTCGATAGTAACTCAGATGTCAAAAGTTGTATCGTGCGACTTAATCACCACTGCACGCACATCGCGAAAATAAATAAAGATGATATAATGAAAAGGAGATGGCGCTAGTTACGGATACAGCTAAACCCAGGCACCGCCGGGGGAGTTAACATGTCGTCCAGCAGTCCAGCTTCGTATCGAAATTCGCCATCTCATCACGTCCGGCACATGGCATCATCAAGGTCTGCAGTCACTTCCGTACGTGATCTCTGGTGCAAAAGTGACAGAACTTAAGAATAGTAGAGGGGAAACCAATATAAAATCAAGAGAGTTAGTATTAAGGTAACATTAATCTAGCCTAAGTACTTAGTATTGTAACTTAGACAGTAAAGAATAAAGTTAGTTAGTAAAAAGCCTTCGTTTCTCTTTATCCACCCTGGAACGCCGCTTACGTAATTGACGCAGTCGGTAGGATTAATTCGACCATGGAGTTAATATTAAAAAAGTGATGTTGCAAGAGAATATAGTTTAGTCAAGTATGCCAAATTGGCACAGCTGTTAGTTATAACTAGTGAGAACGTAGAAGACTTAGTGCAAGAAGTACTCAGGTTAGAGAATAGCTTAGCTTTTATTCATGCTTCTAGCATGCATTACACTATGATCGATATAGCTACGTTGGAGGAAATGGTCGCTAAACTTAAGTACAGGCGGCGCGGGCAAACACAAGCAACAAAAAAGAGAAACGAGCAAATTACATTAGAATAGTGCTCGATCTACCCCAATTGATCATTTTTGGAGAAAACCCAGTCAGAATTACTATCACACCAAATAGTTCAAAAAGGAAATTTCATACAAATTCAGACTTGCAACAGAAAAGCAAGGTTAATACATTAACACATTATTTAAAATATAGGCCTCTATCTGGTACACCAGGGACTAGTTCACAGGCGGCGCGGGGAAACACAAGCAACAAAAAAGAGAAACGAGCAAATTACATTAGAATAGTGCTCGATCTACCCCAATTGATCATTTTTGGAGAAACCCCAGTCAGAATTACTATCACACCAAATAGTTCAAAAAGGAAATTTCATACAAATTCAGACTTGCAACAGAAAAGCAAGGTGTCGCCTGAAATTGAAATCATTGAGGAGGCGAAACTAATTAGCCCGCGTGTTTGTATATCACGTGGGAAAGAACACGTTAGTCCTATGAAGTCTTCATAGTAGAATGACATGGTACCTATACGTATCGATCATTGAGTAGTCAAACGACGAAACTATGGCCTTTCTCGAGGCATATCAAAGTGAACCGTGCATATGGAATCCGAAGGACGTAAACCATAAAAAGATAAAAAGAAAGAAGCAGACGCTTGGAAGGCCTCCTACGCACTGGCGACCATGGTCGCCGCGACCTGGCCGCGGCGGCCAGTGAATTCTGGACTTTATATGGCAATCGCTATAGCCCCTACGCACTTAGCGGCCAGCGACCAGCGGCCACCGTTGGCCGCGGCGTCCAATTTGATGCCACGCGACCAGCGACCAATCGTGGCCGTCGAGAACATCACTTCTGTATTAAAATTCATCAGTGCTACCGCATCGGCCGCGGCGACCAGACGTGTAGCTAGCTACAGAGTGATTATTTTACAATGGCCAATTTCGACACGGAAAGGTTCATAATTGAAGTTGAAAATAGAAGAGGTTTATGGGATTTAGCATCAAATGATTACTCCAATAAAGTCCAATGAAGTCGACTGCAAATTTTTCGGCCGTCCACATGTCGCGCTTGCCTACGCACCGGCGACCATAGCCGCGGCGGCCTGGCCGCGTCTATGGTCGCCAGTGCGTAGGAGGCCTTAAATAAGCCAGTTAAAGAACTGAAGGCGAAAAAACAACTTCAACGTCTTCCATCACTTCCATATTTGTCTGCACACCTTGCCTGTCCGTAATGGTCGGTTCACATTATTCCAGTAGCATTCCAGTCCAGCATTCCAGTCCAGTGCTGGAATGCTACTGGAACAATGTGAACCTGCACTGGAATGTACCCATTCCAGTGATCAATCCAGTCCAGTGACTGGAATGACGGTCTATTTTTCATTCCAGCTCGCCCATTCCAGCGCCACTGGAATAGTGTGAACGGCCAATCCAGTGCTTGATTACACGTTTTACAGTGAACACGCATTGTTGTTTTTTGTGGAGTTCTATAGCTAATTCCTAACAATGAAATTAACTGAAAACCAAACTCTTCTGTTTGTTTCTTTGTATAGAGAACATGTGTGTCTGTGGGATATCACTTCAGAATTTTATAAACACAAAGGCATGCGCCAATCCGCCCTGCAAAAAATTTGTGAGGGTATGCAAATAGAAGGTTTTACTGTAGAAGATGTAAAAAATAAAATAAAAAGTATGCGATCTACATACTACCTTGAACTGGACAAGATTAAAAAATCCTCCACTTCTGGTGCTAGTGGTGATGTTTACCAGCCGAAGATAAAATGGTTCGCCGAGTTCAATTCATTTATAAGAAATGCAATGGTGAAAAGAAAAGTACAGGTTTGTTTGTTAAGAAATTAAATTATTCAGAATTTATTAATGAAATTATATAATTCTAAGATTATTTAGAATGAATGATAAATTGAAATGAATTTTCGTCTACAACCAGTGACTATAAAATTTACAGTTACCTACTTTTTAAAAAATCATATTATTTTGCCACGGTACTTTCCCTTCGTTCACAAAATAATTAGTATACTGTGTTCTTTTCTCTCTTGCACTTAACGATGAATGGTTACTGCCTTGCTGTGTGATACTGTTTAAACCGCGTACGTCAGTTCTCCACATACCTTCAATCAAACTGTGGGTATCAATATCATCGCGGTCAACAGAACAAGTAGTTAGATAAGCGCTCGACTTTTTTCGTAACCAGTTGTGTAGAGAACAAGCTGCAAATACAATGTGATCCACAGTATCTATCTTTGTCGAAATAGCCTTTTCGAAAACTCGAAATCGGTTTGCTAATATTCCAAAAGCATTTTCGACAATGCGTCTGGCACGTGATAATCTGTAATTAAATATTTTTTCTTCAAAACTTAAATTGGGCCCAGGATATGGTTTCATCATGTATGTTTTTAATGGAAAGGCAGCATCAGCTACAATTACCCCTCCTTCTGGTATAAAGCCGCTAGTTTCCAATTGATTATAGATAGAACAGTTTTTGAAAATACCACCATCAGATGCACTTCCATTTGCTCCTACGTTGATATAGGTAAAGCAATAATCGTGGTCTACAAGTGCCATTAAAACAATGCTATTATCTTTTTTATAATTAAAATTCACACTTCCATACTCCTTGGAGCCCGTAATTTTAATATGTTTTCCATCAATCGCTCCGTAGCAAAGGGGAAAGTTCCACTTATTCCGAAATCCTTTCTCGATTTGTCCCCATTCGAGTGGCGTACTTGGTACCTGTAATAAAATAATAATTTTATTTTCAGGAAAATACAGAATCTCAATCTAGAGTGCGGGCTGATGACGATCCCTCCGCTTTTGCACCAGAAACTCCTACACCAGAAACTCCTACACCGGAAACTCCTACACCGGAAACTTCTGCACCGGAACCACGAAAGAAGAAGTCTAGATTAACAGAGTTATCTGCAATTGTCAAAAACATGAAGGAGATCAAAAATGACTTCTCCAACTCAGAAAGAGAGGAAGATGAATTTGATATCTTTGGAAAATACATTGCAACGCAATTAAGAAAACTTTCCACAGAACAGGCTATCCTAGGCCAAGAAGAAATACAAAAAGTGGTAACAAAATGTAGACTGAACGATTTGAGATTTAGTAATACGAGTTATTCTCACATACTACAAGCGCCTGGTCCAAGTTCTAATACATTTTCAATGAGTCCAGCATCTACTACAGACACCCAAGCCACTGATGATTCACTTAATTTATTGTGTGAAGATACAGAATACGCCAATATTATTATGAATGCTTTCAATCAAGCTTAAATGTGAAATAGTGTTAAGTATGAGGAAATTATAATAAAGAAAATTAGTTACCTTGATGTGATCTTTTAATGCCCTTTTTATTTCTTGACAAACTTCTGATATGATTTGCGATATAGATGATTTTGGCAACCGAAACAGATGACTGAGGCTTCTGTAACTATTTCCAGTAGATAAAAAGGATAGAGTGACTTCTAGTTTTAATTTTGCAGGTATGGCATCTCTTAATAATGTATCGTTACGTTGAATATTGTTTGAAATTAATGATAACAACTCCTCAAAATTTTCTGCTGTCATTCTCATTGCCAATCTATATTCATAGGCATCTTCTGATTTCAGCTGTTGCAAAAGCATTGTTGAGCCTCCTTTTACATTTCTTTCGCTTATCCAGTTTCTCACCCAAATCCGCTTTTTTCTTTTTAGTTCTTCTTCAACTACATCAGTTACTTCTTCTAACAGTAATAATTGAACAGTTTTAAAACAATTTCTAAACTCCTTTCTTGAAAGCATTGTCACTATAGTGTTACCGATCTAACAGCTTTTGAATGACTGGAATAATGTGGACGATATAATCCAGTCCAGCACTGGACTGGATTAACTCGCTGGATTACTGGACTGGAATAATGTGAACTGACCATAACACACTAACACACTCGCAAGTGATAAATCTAAAACACTTTATAAGAAAAGTTGGTCAGTCTCGAACGGAGTCTCCTCGAAACCGGGGCGAATCGAGGTAGTAAGTATCTCTTCGGTCGGTATCAGGGCTCTGCCGGCGGCTGTTGACCTTTTATATCCCGTGTACCTACTCGTGGGAACTGTATGGATAATCTTCCAAACCAACAGAACCTTTCTAACACCACTGGTGGAACAACTCAGGAGCAGAGGAATGTTTTGGACTCTGCACAACCTGAGACCTCACAGGAACGGAGGACATTAACGGACTTCAAACCGGAACTTCTGGCTTCTTGGAACTTTTTATATATTTTGATGTAAGTACAATAAAGTTTATTTTTATTTTTTATTTTACATGAGTATGATCTTTTTCTTCTCCCAATGTATTTATTATCAGTTGAAAATAGGGATTGTAAGAACCAATACATATATGACAGAAAATTGTAAGAACAATTTAACATTTTCAGTGTGAGATTTCATACAAATGACATGGCTACCTATACAAGCAAGTTGTAAAAGCCACACTTCATTTGGCAGATAGACAAAGATGGCAAACACGACTAGTGACAAGACACTATTGTACCTACTGTTTCTTGTATAATTTAATTTTTTTTTTATAAATATTTTGATGTGAGTACAATAGTCTTTTTTATTTTTTATTTCACACGAGTAATGAGTATGATCTTTTTCTTCTCCCAACTTATTAATTATTATCATTTGAATACAGGGATTGTAAGAACCAATACATACATGACAGAAAATTGTATGAACAATTCAACATTTCAGTGTGAAACTTCATACTGCTACATACAAGAAAGTTGTAAAAGCCACACTTCACACTATAATACAATTTCTTCTTGTTTAATTTTAAATTGTTTTTATTCATATTTTGATGTGAGTACAATGAAGCATTTTTTATTTCGCATGACTGTGATGTTTTTCTTCTCCCAACAAATTTATTATCATTTGAATGTAGGAATTGTAAGAACCAATATTTACATCACAGAAAATTGTAAGAACAATTCAATATTTTCAATGTGGGACTTCATAGGAATGACATGCTACCTATACAAGCAAGTTGTAAAAGCCACGTTTCATTTGATAGATAGACAAAAATGGCAAACACGACTAGTGACAACACACTATTGTACTGTTTCTTGTATAATTTTAATTTTTTTAATAAATATTTTTATGTAACAAAGTTTTTTTTAATTTTTTATTTCACATGAGTATGATCTTTTTCTTCTCCCAACATATTAATTATTTCAAGATTATTGCAAGATAGGCTTGCTATGATTAAGACAATATAACAATGATAAGATACAGTACGCGACAGAAAGTAATGTACATGGGCCTTTAGAATGACATTTCGGCTTTGTAGACCATTGTCTCTATCGCTCATACCTTATGACGTTTTGTCGGCCTCAACGACAGATACAATGCTTCACAAATCAGCTATCTCCTTCTAAAGGTATGTACATTACTTTCTGCCGTGAACTGTAGACTGCATCATTGCCATCATGCGCTAAAGCATCAAACGACAACAACACAACAATGTCAAAGCATCGAACGACAACAACACAACTATGTCAAAGCATCAAACCACAACAACACAACAATGTCAAAGTGATACAGGAACTGTAACAACTGTCTAGCCATTTCTCCCAATCTTCTTGAGAAGGAACACAACGCAACCACTTTAGATGTTTTATTGATTGAATTTTTATTTTAAAAGAATATTAGCCATGTTAAATGACTAATATTCCCCTTTCCTCTCCAACTAAGCGTCAAGCTTGTGGTACGAGTAGGTACGACAATAGTGCAACAGGCAGGGTTTGAACCGTCAACCTTTGGTTTTCAGTCCACTCCTTTACCCGTTGAGCTATTGAGGCTATAATTTGCAACATTACCCTGTTTAAGTGCTAACAGAAGCTGTTTTCACCATCTGCTAACTTCACTTAAGACTTCAGTATTACATTTTTGTGAGTGAAGTGAGCAGGAGCACTTTAATTGAGTAACATCAATCATTTCTGTTAACAGCAACACAACCCCTGAACTAATGCAGATGAATGAATGAATGAAATATTGCTTTATTGTACACCATAAGGTAAATACAAATTTACAAGTTGAGGAGGATTTAATGATTAGTGTGACACAGTTCAGGATAAGGTTGTCAATACCTTAATAATAAAATATTAAAAAAAAATATATTTTCCTAAAAAGAAGCCAAAAAGAGACGCTGCAGTTATTCCTTTCCATCAATATTAAAAAAGACGAAGCTTAGGAATTTATGCTGACATTTTGGAGTGTTTTATAAAGTTAATTAATAAAAAGCTTTTACTGTAGAAAAAGCTCAAAATAATAAATGAACCGGCACCTTTGCTTCGGGCTTCGGCACATGGTATTTACACTTTACATCATTTTTCAATTTTGTTATTGCTTCGTGCCACTTATTTACACAATATAACATGGAATTTATTCCAAATTAAATGAAAGACCTCCTAATAGTGAAGTGCGAATCAAACAAAGTAAAAAAGGAAGACCATACAAAACACCACTTCAATTTCAAAATGGCTGAAAAGTAGTAAGGACGCCGCGCCGGTCGCAGAAGTTTGCAAAGGCTGGCTGTCACAGTGTTGCAAGGTCTTAATTTGAAATTTCACTTTACTACCCTGCTTATTCAATAATATATAATATATATATATAAATATTATATTATATATTATTGAATAATTGAATATATATATATATAAATATTATATAGTAATATATATTACTTATCTATGAAATAAATTTGAATTTGGAATTTTGTAGGTAGGTATTTGACATGTATTTGAAGAATCAATTTTTTTTAAATATATGTTACAGCCCTGGACGTCAGTCCTTTAAGGCCTTGAAGAATAAAACCAAAGACCAAAGAGAGCCAAACTAAACCAACAGTTATACAGTGCGACAAGGCTTTCTTGGCACTTGAATGACATTGACAGAGGGGCACTGTTGGAGACACAGGATGGTGTACTAGTACTACGTATAAGTACTTCCTGTAAGTACCAGGACATAGAGATAGTATTCACGATTTAAAAGAGGCCGAGAAATGCCGACAACTCGCTGCCGGTGTCAGACTAAGAATCAAGTAAATTTGGCAGACGCGTATACCCGAAAGAGACAAAACAACAAAAGAAATAATACTTACGTATGAAAGGTTATGTTTTATAATTTGCGTTCGCTACAACTATGCACCATAAATGGCTTGTAGACATTTTCAATACTAAATTTAAAACAGAAAACTAAATAAAAACTCGTAATATTTGCAATAAATTACTAACACAGAGGTTTGTTGGGCACAAAATACAACATGCCCAACAAAAAAAGCTAAACTATGACAAAGACAAAAAACTGTGTTTATATCTCTATTACTCTTCAGACTTGCTCCTTTTTATACACCTAGCTTGCTCTAACAAGGTATTATTATTTTAATGCCGGTCGCCGGTCTCGTCTGAGCTGCCGGTACTTTAGTAGGTAGGTAATAGGTATTCGTAGCAGCCAGCTGAGTGACCACTATTCGTTCATCTGCGTTGAATCTGTCTCAGTAATAGGTAGTGTTCTGCATGTGTTCTGTTCTGTGTTTCAGACTAGTATCATAGTATATAGTGATCTGTGTGTGTTTCTGAGGCAAACGGTATATGTTATTGGTCTGTGAACGGTATTTTAAAAAATACCAATGTACTCTGTGTTTAAAACCGCTGTTAGCAAAATAAGTAAAATCGCTATCTTGGCGTGATCTTGTGATCTTGGCCAACGGTGGGATCGCAGGGTGGGATAGTAACCTTGTTTTATCAGTGTGCATTGTGATTTGCAGGTTCACAAAAAGACGCTGTTTAGATACTAGTGTGCCTGATAGGTATACTCTAGCAAAATGCCATGTTCTTGCGCCTTTGGGTGCAAGCGGACAGCCGGTAAGCTTCATAGTCATAGTAAATCAAGTAAAATAGCACTGAATTTTTTGAAACCCTAAGTCTTGAAACACATTGCACACCACTATATTATTATACTACCTTCCACCATATTAGTCTACGATTTAATTTACAAACATCTTTTCTAAAACCATTAACTTACTCAAAACATAATGTAAATTTATTAGTCTTCAAACTTAAGTACCTAGGTATGTATATTTTATTTAAAAGTTCTCAAAGAAATACAAAATATAGATAAGCAGGCGAGAAAGAGGCGATCTAATTGAAACTTACAAAATACTAAATAATTATTATAATGTCCCAAATTTTGAGAGCATGTTTCCGAGAAGGAGCAATCCAAGATTTAGGGGACATGATATGAAGCTACAATATCAATTTTGCCATCGTCAAATCCATTAAAACACTTTCTGACCAACAGAGTTGTTCACATATGGAATAAATTGCCTAAGGATGTGGTTATGTCAAGTTCTGTGAACCAGTTCAAGAATAGATTGGACAAAAATTTGGAAGACTCGAAGCACTTCTGATATAGAGTAGATAATAAACATCATACTAAAATTCAGCACATGAATTATTGTTTTTTCAACTTTTTCCAGGTGTTCCAATGCATAGATTCCCAAGTCAAGAAAAGTTTCCTGAGCGCTTCAAGACTTGGGTAACTCTTTGTGGAGGAAAACTTGAAACGTCTGCAGACTGTCACGTTTATAAGGATAAACGCGTTTGTGACATACATTTTGAGGCAAAAGATCACAACCGTAACAATAGACTCAATGCCTTAGCAGTTCCTTCACTTCATTTGACAGGTAAGAATTCTTAAATATATAAGAGGAAAAGGTGACTGACTGTTCTATCAACGCACAGCTAAAACTACTGGACGGATCAGGCTGAAATTTGGCATGTAGACAGAGCCTTATGACGTAGGGATCCGTTAAAAAAGGATTTTTGAAAATTCAACCCCTAATGGGGTGAAATAGGGGTTTGAAATTTGTGTAGTCCACGCGGACGAAGTCGCGAGCATAAGCTAGTCTAAATATATAAAAGGAAAAGGTGACTGACTGTCTGACTGATCTATCAACAGCTCAGCACAGCTCAAACTACTGGACGGATCAGGCTGAAATTTGGCATGCTGATAGCTATTATGACGTAGGTATCCGTTAAGAAAGGATTTTTGAAAATTCAACCCCTAACGGGATGAAATAGGGGTTTCAAATTTGTGTAGTCTACGCGGACGAAGTCGCGAGCATAGGCTAGTTTATCTATATTTATTACTAGATGATGTCCAGAACTATTTCCGGGAAGCAAGCTAACTCTGTGCCAAAATCCATACTAATATTATAAATGCTAAAGTGTGCCTGTTTGTCTATTTGCTTGCTTATAACTGTTTAACGGGTTAAAGTATAGTTATCCGGTACCTGCGTACGGGGGTGTGAGAGGGATTTCCCAGAAAAAGGGAGCCCCGCTTGGCGGAGCTCCCTTTTTCTGGGTGGTTTAAAAAGAAATAACCAACCACGAAGGGGCGGCGGGATGGCCTTCTGACCTAACCCATCCAAGTTGGGGTGCCCCCAAGTCCCGAGCTCGCTCCGCTCGCTCTTGCAGAGACCTTGGGACGCCCCACCATGCGGCGAAGGGTGCATGGTGGTGGGTAGGGAACATCCCCCATCCCTCTCTCTCAATTCCCCTACTCCTGCCAAACGATAGTGAATTTTGACCGTTATGATTTTACAAAAAAAAATTTTACTGGAAAACTATGCGTTTCCGCAAGGGGGAAAGTGGGGGGGTGGCCCTCCCCCCTCCCAGTCCCGTGCGCACGTACCGGATGACTATACCCAACCTGTTTAACGAAATGATCTGCTTGACGAAATTTGGTACAGAGATATTTTGCATATTTGCATTTTGAATAAATAATAATTTTCAGATTCACGTCCTGAACCAAATGTTTGTGGCCAACAAGAACAGACAAGTGCAAGTGAGAGGATTCCAGTGGAAGACAATACTAACGTACTGATTGATATGACCATACTGTCACTAGATCGAGGTATGTATTCTACACAGACAATTTTAGGCAGTGGTCGGCAACTATCGGCGATTTTCTCTCAAGAAACGCACAATATCGGATTTATCTTAAGATCGACGAGGAATTTTAAAAAGCCTTCTAGCTCGATACATCTTTATCAAGCCATGGTTCGAAGTATAATGGAATATAATTCTGTAATATGGTCTCCGTACTATGCAGTTCATTGTCATCGCTTAGAAAGCGTACAAAAGAAATTTATTCGCATTTTATCTTATAGGCATCATTTCGGCCATAGGCGCACACCTTACCACGACAGACTGAAACACTTTGGGTTACAAACTTTAGAATTTCGCCGGAAGTATTATCATTTAATATCTCTACATAGGATTATTCACTCCAAAATATATTCTCCCGTATTGCTGTCGTTGATTAATATTAATTATAATGTCCGATTTAGAAACCCTAGACCTTTTGCCCTTAGTGTATATAAGAACAATACATCCTTTTACAATCCCGTTGTCCGTATGTGTCGCCTGTACAATGATCTTTTCACAGCTAACTATAATATTGACATTTTTAATAATAATTTGAACATATTTAAAAAACATATTTATCAACATTTTGCATCTTCTCCACTTTAAGTATATTTTTCATAGTTAATTTTCTTGTATTTCTTTTTTCTGTGTTTTTATAAATTGTATCTTATCAGTTAGTTAGTGCATTTATTTATTTAAGAATTGTTGTGTACACATATTAAGGGTTACCGCTTAGATCTTAATCTATTGTTTTTTATTTTTATTTGGACCATTTATAGCTGAAACCTGTTTTGTGTGCCTTTATAATAAAATAAAATAAAATAAAATAAATGTACATTCCGTGTAAACGAAAGAGATGCATATATCAAAAGTTGCTCTCTGACTATTCACACTGCCGGTGACGAATCGCTTTACTAATTTTGTAGTTGAGCGACGAGCTTTCAAAAATAAACTCGCTCAGCGATATTCATTCAGCGATGCTCGCTCGCTTGAACACTTGTAATGTGCGCGCAGGTTTGCACAGGACTGAGCGACTGCGGGCGAATGGCGCGAGTAATCGCTCGTCGCACTTGCACACTCGCTTGTAGCCCAGCGACAAAACTATCGAAACTACACACTCGCTTCCCGCTTATCGCCAACCCGTTTATAGTTTCTAGTTCAACCCCCAAGGGGGTGAAAAAAGGGTTTGGAATTTGTGCAGTCCACGCGGACGAAGTCGCGAGCATAAGGTAGTTCTTACAATAAATTCAAAAAGAGTTCTCGCGGCTGAGGAAAAAGGCACCGTAATTAAAATATCACTTGCTTTAACAGTGAAGGAAAACATCGTGAGGAAACCTGCATGCCTGAGAGTTCTCCACAATGTTCTCAAAGGTGTGTGAAGTCTGCCAATCCGCACTTGGCCAGCGTGGTAGACTATGGCCAAAACCCTTCTCACTCTGAGAGGAGAACTGTGCTCTGTAGTGAGCCGGTGATCAGTGGCGTGCACAGGGTTTGAAGCCAGGGTAGGCATTAGTTAGGTAGGAACCTGTTTACTGGCAGGTCATAATGTAAAATTTGCATTAAGCTATTACAACTGGGGTAAGCAGTGCATTTATGCCTCTATGACCTGCATGCCACTGCCGGTGATGGGTTGATCATGATGATTTGTATTTGCAGAAGCAGTGGCCAGCATTGAAAACGACCATGCTTATAGTGCTTTTGGCAAAAGGAAACCACCTACAGTCAAACTAGTTCAAAGAAAACCAGCTATCACAAAGAAAATGCAAGGTAAATCATTTTTGAGTTTTATATTTTATACTTAGAGTTCAACAAAATATGTTACACTAGCTCATACCCGCGACTTTATCCGCGTGGACTACACAAATTTGAAACCCTATTTCACCCCCTTAGGGGTAGAATTTTCAAAAATCCTTTCTTAGCAGATGTCTACATCATAATAGCTATCTTCATAAGTGCGGACCAAATTTCAGCCCGATTTGTCCAGTAGTTTTGAGCTGTGCGTTGATAGATCAGTCAGTCAGTCAGTCAGCTTTTCCTTTTATTACCCGACTAAGGCAAAGCCGTAAGGAACATTTATGATTTTCTAACTTTTTGAAGTTATTTGCGTTTTAAGTAATTAAATATCACTTGCTTTAACGGTGAAGGAAAACATCGTGAGGAAACCTGCATGCCTGAGAGTTCTCTATAATGTTCTCAGAGGTGTGTGAAGTCTACCAATCCGCATGGTAGAACCCTTCTCAGTCTGAGAGGAGACCCGTGCTCTGTAGTGAGCCGGCGATGGGTTGATCATGATGATTTGTATTTGAAGTTGCAGTGGCCAGTACGGAGAACGACCATGGTTATAGTGCTTGTGGCAAAAGGAAACCACCTACAGTCAAACTAGTTCAAAGAAATCTAGCTATCACAAAGAAAATGCTAGGTAAATCATTTTTGAGTTATATTCTACTAACTGATGCCCGCGACTTCGTCCGCGTGGAATTAGGTTTTTAAAAATCACCCTTTGATTTTCCGGGATAAAAATACCCTATGTCACTGTCCAGGTCTTTATCTATACCCATGCAAAAAATAACGTCAATCCTTTGCACCGTTGCGACGTGATTGAAGGACAAACCAACAAACAAACACACTTTCGCATTTATAACAAGGGTACTGATAAAATAAAATAAAATAAATAAAAATCTTTTTTATTCGTATAAACTTTTACACTTAAAGGTGAAGGAAAACATGGTGAGGAAACCTGCATGCCTGAGAGTTCTCCATAATGTTCTTAGAGGTGTGTGAAGTCTACCAATCCGCACATGGCCAGTGTGGTAGACTATGGCCAAAAACCCTTCTCACTCTGAGAGGAGACCCGTGCTCTGTAGTGAACCGGCGATAATGCCCATCTCTAGTTACTTACAGTCCGTACAAAATGACTCCTCACGCGCTATTTTAACTCTGTGGGTCAACTGGCATGGCAAAAGTACGGTTCACCTTCAAAATACGGAGTAAAATCGTTATTTTGACATGAAATTTGACACAAAAACTTAAAATGGCGTGTGAGGAGTTAAATTTTACGCGTTATATATTATTTAAATATTTAAAACTACAAATAATTCCCACTAAGCACATAGTTTTCATTTTACAGTTCCGAGAATGAAAACTTCGAAGCCATACTCTAAGGAGGCAGAGAGAAAAATTAGGGATCTGCAGTTCGAAATCCTCAGATTAAGGAGAAGGTGCAAATTTCTCGAATATAAGCTGGAAGATGCAACAAAACTGACTGACAACGAACCACAAATAACCACAACTAATATCACACTACCACCAGAAATATTCACACAAATTTACGTCACACGTCCGGGGATGAGTCACAGAAACTCAAATGTGCACCAAATTTTAACTTAATAGTCCAGAAAGTTAGGATTTCGGTGCAAATTTGCTGTGACAAACAGACACACAAGTAAAAAGTCAGGCTCACGCACCGAGGGTTACAAGCCTTTTTAGGGTTCCGTAGTAAACAAGGAACCGTTATAGTTTCGCCATGTCCGTCCGTCCGTCCGTCCTCGGTTAATCTCAGAGACTTAGTGCTAGAAATCTGTAATTTGGCATTGGTATAAATATTAATCACGCCGACAAAGTGGTGAAATAACATTGTGATAAATATTTTTTTTTAAGGTAGCTAGCTCCCTTAGTACATGTAAAGTGGGGATGAATTTTTTTTCTCGTCTACCCCCTAGTGTGGGGTATCGCTGAATAGGCCTTTTAAAAATACTGTGGGTATGGGAACATCATTTTTCGATTTCTAGATCCGTTTGTAAAATATGATGTTTTAAAGTGCTAATTTTATTAGAGTCAAGTGTCGTCGTCGTGTGTGTGTGTGTGTCCCCCTCTATCAGCCAAATGGTAGGAACGTGAAAAAAATCACAGCAGTATATATAATCAATTTTAAAGGAAAACTATCATGGCTAAGTAGGGTTCACAGATTAAGGAATTATATCTGTATTTCAAGGTTAATTGTGACTACGGAACCCTACATTGCGCGTAGCTCGCCACGCACTTGCCGGTTTTTATTTTGGGCAGTTGCAGTCGTGTAATAAAAGCAATTTTAACAAACTATTTTGTTTTATTTGACACATTCTTTTTTTTTAATTCTTCCCTAGTCAGCCCGCCAGCGCTTGAGACAGTCGGGGTCGTTGCGGTAGCTGGTACGCTGACTGACGAACGAACCGCGCGGCAGACACTCCCGCCGTCGAGTATGGACTAGGTCCCTTCGACCTTTAGAAGGAGATAGCAGATGAAATTTGTAGAGAATTGTTCCTGTTCCGAGACCGACAAAACGGCATATTGGTATGAGTGACAGAGACAACGCTCTACAAAACCGAAATTTCATTCTAAAAGCCGATGTATATTACTTTCTGCCTCGTACTGTACCTATCTAATTTTTTTTAAGTGGCGAGCAAACTAGCTTGCGGGGCCCATGAACATTTGCAGTACCTACTAAAGGAACCACTAATGCGTTGCCAGCTTTTCAGGAATTTGTTGGTCCGCTTGAATAACCCCATGTAATCTAATGGGAACAACGCCGTAGAGAGGGCGGGGAAAAAGGGTTTTTATTAAAATAAAAGCCAGTTTTTATTAGCAACAACATTTTTTCTCGACTCTTGTCTCTAGTCAGCCCGCAGACACCTGTCAGAGCACCGCTTCAGACAGTCGGGGTCGTTGCGTCAGTGCGCGCGGCAGCTGGCCTGACATCTAGTTACCTAACCTACCTAAGCCTTTTGAGCTAGTGTAGTTATAGTGAAAGTGTAATGCTAGTGCAATGCAAAGAACACACCAACAAAGAGCTAGTGCAATTTAAAGAACACAAGAACAAAGTGTCTTTCAATAAGGTCTCTTAACTATAAACTAAGATAAGTCAATGGACCGATTCGTAAGTATAAATACGATTATAAGTTTAGGTTAATTTAATATTGCTTATAAGCCTCTCTCATAGGCTAAATTGTAATGGTAGGAAAGTACTGACAACAGTACTTTACGATTTAAAAAAGATTGTGCGTGGAAAAGGATTTTTATTAAAATAAAAGCCAGTTTTTATTAGCAACATATCTTTTCACTTCCTAGTCAGCCCGCAGACACCTGTTGGAGCACCGCTTGAGACAGTCGGCGTCGTTGCGGCCGCGCGCGCGACAGCTGGCCTAGCATCTAGTCACCGTGCGCACGTTGACCGACGAACCAACCGCGCGGCAGACACTCCCGCCGTTGAGTATAGACAGTGAGGACTCTTCTGGAGGCCGATGAACCTACCTATTTTTTTTAATGACGAGCAAACGAGCAGGCAGGTCATCTGATGAAGTGATTAGCGCCGCCCATGAACATTTGCAGTACCAGAGAAACTACCAATACGTTGCCGGCCTTTCAAGAATTTGTTGGTCCGCCCCTTGAATAACCCCATGTAAGAACACCGCCGAAGGGAGTTGATTTCACAGTTTGCATGTGCGTGGAAAAAAGGTATTAAAATAAAAGCCAGTTTTTTATTAGCAACAACATTTTTTCTCCACTCTTGTCTCTAGTCAGCCCGCAGACACCTGTCGGAGCACCGCTTGAGACAGTCGGCGTCGTTGCGGCAGTGCGCGCGGCAGCTGGCCTGGCATCTCGTCACCGTGCGGACGTTGGTACGCTGCAGACGCTCGTCGAACATTATACTGTGGACAATTTATTTTTTACTAGTTGATGCCTGCGACTTCGTCTGCGTCTGCGTGAAATTATAGGGTTTTTAAAAATCCCACGGGAACTCTTTGATTTTCCGGGATAAAAAGTAGCCTATGTCACTCTCCAGGTCTTTACATAAAAAATATACCTACAGGATGTTGGATATGAAAAATAGACAGGGCACATAGACTATGTGCCCTGCCCATCTACCCACTGCCATTTCAGCTTCGATGAAAAGCCGAGGTCAGGGAGCCCGTAATATTCCTGGTACCTGTCGATGAAGGGCACGGAGGTGCAGGTGGCGGCGTCGCAGTGCAGCACGGGCGGCGCCACGGCAGCCAGCAGCGAGCCGTCCTCCCCCACCACGTAGGGGATGTGGTCGATGTACACGTTGTCGAACAGACACAGCCGCTTCATGTACTCCTCAGTGTGCGTGAACATTGTTGGTGGTATACCTAAAAAGCATCACTTTTTTTACTTCAAAATACATTTTTGAAGTAACAAAATCTTATTTGTTATGTAGGTATACAGTGCGACAAGGCTCTCTTGGCACTTGAATGACATTGACAGGGGGGCGCTGTTGGGGAACAAAGGCTTAGAATCATACTTAGAATATTCAAACAAGAACAAAGGGGACACTTGACGGCAACGTTAGTTCCGATTTTCGCCACGCGCCAAGATAGCCTTGTCGCATATATATTTTTTAGTAGTAATAGCAATTAGAAATATATTCTGTGGTAATAGCGAGTAGGCGGGTCACATTACCATCGCTCATGAACATTTGCAGCACCAGAGGAACCGCCAATGCGTTGCTGGCCTTTCAGAATTTGTTCAACCGCCTCTTGAATATCCACATGTTGTTTATAAATAACTAGCTTATGCTCGCGACTTCTTCCGCGTGGACTACACAACAAACCCCTATTTCACCCCCTCTGCCAAATTTCAGCCTGATCCGTCTAGTAATTTGAGCTGTGCGTTGATAGATCAGTCAGTCAGTCAGTTAGTCACTTTTCTTTTATATATTTAAGATTATGGATTGGTCAAAATACAAATCAAATGATTACAATTTTGTATGACAGACATTTTAGAATCGTATTTTTAAGAATCGAATAGTGCACAAAACCCTTAGGACCACCACGTATTTTATTACGACGACGGGACGTGTTGTCAAGTAAAACACAAAGCTGCTAATAGGTGGCGCTGTAGGATGTTATGTCGCGATTAATCAGCATTTAGTGTGCATGTATATTGTATAACAGTGTGGCTGATAGTGGTAGCTAGAAGCAAATATAGTAGAAAATCTCTTGGGACTATGTAGCCATCCTTCGTCCGCAAGTAACAAGTTGCAGCCGCCGAGTCGGCACTCTTGGGACTATGTAGCCATCCTTCGTCCGCAAGTAACAAGTTGCAGCCGCCGAGTCGGCACTCTTGGGACTATGTAGCCATCCTTCGTCCGCAAGTAACAAGTTGCAGCCGCCGAGTCGGCACTCTTGGGACTATGTAGCCATCCTTCGTCCGCAAGTAACAAGTTGCAGCCGCCGAGTCGGCACTCTTGGGACTATGTAGCCATCCTTCGTCCGCAAGTAACAAGTTGCAGCCGCCGAGTCGGCACTCTTGGGACTATGTAGCCATCCTTCGTCCGCAAGTAACAAGTTGCAGCCGCCGAGTCGCCACTCTTGGGACTATGTAGCCATCCTTCGTCCGCAAGTAACAAGTTGCAGCCGCCGAGTCGCCACTCTTGGGACTATGTAGCCATCCTTCGTCCGCAAGTAACAAGTTGCAGCCGCCGAGTCGCCACTCTTGGGACTTGCCTTATATACCTACCGGTATTACGGTTTACCCTGGGTTTGCAGCCGCCAAGTCGGCACTGCCCTCGGTACCCGAGTGCTGGTCTCGTGGATCATGTAATAGTCTATAGTGGTTATTAAATATACGCTAATACTGTACTCGCAGCGTTTCCTTGGCCGCAGCAGCCCTTCCCTTACGTAACAAGTGTGACATTACTAATTTTCTTACTGTATATATTTACATTTTTTAATATGTACACAATACTATTCTGTATATCACTACTAATCTTCATATTTTATTAGGTAGGTATATACATTCTTCTTCCACTTTTATTTTTCAGTACGCGCCCCATTTAACAACAACAAATAAAAACTCTAGTTGTTATAGTCCAAAGTCTAAAGCCAAATCATTAGATACCCAATTTATTTAAACTGGGTAATGTTCTCAAAGGTGTGTGAAGTCTACCAATCCGCACACGGCCAGCGTGGTAGACTATGGCTAAAACCCTTCTCACTCTCTGCGAGGAGACCCGTGCTCTGTAGTGAGCCGGCGATGGGTTGATCATGATGATGATGATGAACAAACACTATGCGCAAGACTAGCACCTATAGTCCCACCTTTCACCAAAGGTTGCCTGGTAGAGATTGCTGTGAGCCATAAGGCCGCCTTTGCATAAATTTTTTTTTATAGTTTTAGTTTCTTTGTCATGTTATGTAATATTTTTTGTGTGCAATAAAGTATTTCTATCTATCTATCTATCTATCTATCTATCTATCTATCTATCTATCTATCTATGTATAGTCATGAAGTGTGACAGTTTTTGACCGAGCAAAGTGAGGTCTCTGAGTCTACGTGAAATTGCACTTGTCCGTCTGTCCGTTTGTCAAATTTCTGAATTACTGAACGTAATTACTTTAAATTTAAATATATAAATTGAAAAGGTGACTATTATGACGTGTGACGTAGGCATTCGCTAAGAAAGGATTTTTGAAAATTCAACCCCTAAGGGGGTGAAACAGGGGTTTGAAATTTGTTTAGTCCACGCGGACGAAGTCGCGAGCGCTAGTTTAAACATAAGAAGGAAAGGCCATCCTTCAGCCGAATATTGCATAACAAAATATAATAAAAAGCTTTATTTCAGGGGGGCTCCTATACGAATTCTATTTGAGGCAGTGGTCCGACAGCCGACGATGAACGAGAAACGAGTAGAACTAGAAACTTAAACGAGTTGGCGATCAGCGGGAAGCGAGTGTGTAGCTTCCATAGTTTATAGATACGCCGGCGCGCGCGTCGGCCGCGCCGCGCCGGCGAGAAAACGACTATCTATCGGCGATTTTCTCTCTCAAGAAACGCACAATAAATGTACAATCCGTGTAAACGAAAGAGATGCATATACCAAAAGTTACTCTCTGACTGTTCACACTGTCTACGTACCAACGGCATAATATCTCGTGTTGCACATGTGCTCCTGCACCAGCTCGGAGCGGTTGTTGAACCAGCTCACCAGCCACTTGAGGTCCTCGAACTTGGTGATCTCGTCGTTGATGACCTTGCGCGTGAGGCTTGTCTACGTACCAACGGCATAATATCTCGTGTTGCACATGTGCTCCTGCACCAGCTCGGAGCGGTTGTTGAACCAGCTCACCAGCCACTTGAGGTCCTCGAACTTGGTGATCTCGTCGTTGATGACCTTGCGCGTGAGGCTTGTCTACGTACCAACGGCATAATATCTCGTGTTGCACATGTGCTCCTGCACCAGCTCGGAGCGGTTGTTGAACCAGCTCACCAGCCACTTGAGGTCCTCGAACTTGGTGATCTCGTCGTTGATGACCTTGCGCGTGAGGCTTGTCTACGTACCAACGGCATAATATCTCGTGTTGCACATGTGCTCCTGCACCAGCTCGGAGCGGTTGTTGAACCAGCTCACCAGCCACTTGAGGTCCTCGAACTTGGTGATCTCGTCGTTGATGACCTTGCGCGTGAGGCTTGTTTACGTACCAACGGCATAATATCTCGTGTTGCACATGTGCTCCTGCACCAGCTCGGAGCGGTTGTTGAACCAGCTCACCAGCCACTTGAGGTCCTCGAACTTGGTGATCTCGTCGTCGATGACCTTGCGCGTGAGGCTTGTTTACGTACCAACGGCATAATATCTCGTGTTGCACATGTGCTCCTGCACCAGCTCGGAGCGGTTGTTGAACCAGCTCACCAGCCACTTGAGGTCCTCGAACTTGGTGATCTCGTCGTCGATGACCTTGCGCGTGAGGCTTGTTTACGTACCAACGGCATAATATCTCGTGTTGCACATGTGCTCCTGCACCAGCTCGGAGCGGTTGTTGAACCAGCTCACCAGCCACTTGAGGTCCTCGAACTTGGTGATCTCGTCGTCGATGACCTTGCGCGTGAGGCTTGTTTACGTACCAACGGCATAATATCTCGTGTTGCACATGTGCTCCTGCACCAGCTCGGAGCGGTTGTTGAACCAGCTCACCAGCCACTTGAGGTCCTCGAACTTGGTGATCTCGTCGTCGATGACCTTGCGCGTGAGGCTTGTTTACGTACCAACGGCATAATATCTCGTGTTGCACATGTGCTCCTGCACCAGCTCGGAGCGGTTGTTGAACCAGCTCACCAGCCACTTGAGGTCCTCGAACTTGGTGATCTCGTCGTTGATGACCTTGCGCGTGAGGCGCAGGTACTCCACGTCGGCTTCGATCACCGATTCGTCCTTATCCTCAGCGTAGCTGGAAAGGAGAACCTGCTATAGAGCTGTGTCTGTATGAAGCCGTGTAGAGAGATGAAGTTCGAGTTGTCATGAGCAAACACAGGTGCACTCTACGCTGGGCTATGAGGGTGAGGGAATACCCTCGCTCTCATAGCCCAATGAGACGGAAATCCGAAACGATCGGAGAGAGATCAGGCGCACGATCGGCAACTTTACATGCTCTCTGAGGCATGGGGGTGAAACACCGCCAACTTCTTAACTTCGGGCTAGTGGTTTGAAAATTCTAATCACAAAAATCCTGTACCTAACAGTTTTTTGGCCCGACCCGTGACCCGCACTCAGGATCTCGTCATCTGCAATCGAACATGCTGACTACTAGAACTAGAGAGGCAGTGAGGAAGCATAGACAAGTCAAACTCACCAAATTAATAGTGGTATGTACTCGTTATCTACAATATAATGGCCTAAAATCATTGGTAAATAGGTCTTACTTCCGGTACTGCATCTTGAGTATGGCTTCGGACATGTGTATACGGAAGATGACCCCAGGTCGCAGGTGCGCCTGGTACAAGTCCTTGGGCATCTCCACGAACGATGACTCGTAGCCCTGGAAACTTTTAAGATTGACCAGCTTTTTCTCACAATCTCCCTATGGACTTAGGTTTTTAAAAATCCCGTAGGAACTCTTTGATTTTCCGGAATGAAAAGTAGCTCAATAGGTAATTCACTCGGTGATAAAGACTTCCTGAAATCTTTAGTTCATCATCACCGGCTCACTACTGTGTACAGATCTTGTTTCAGAATGAAAAGGGTTTGGCCACCACGCTTGCCAAGCAAGAATTGTCAAACTTCACACACTTTTGAGAACATTATGGAGAACTCTCATGCATGCAGGTTTCCTCACAATGATTTCCTTTACCGTTAAGGCAAGTGAAAATTACTTATTTTTTTAAAACGCATGTATGTTGTATATCTCTATACTAAGACGTATACCTTGCTTGGTGGTTTGTAGGAATCATAATTAGGTCTGTCTGTTAGGACTCTTGCCGGGCCTCTTGCGCTTGTGACCTTTGCCCTGCTGCGTGTCTGCAAAGTCCGCTCGTCTTGCTATCGGCACGCTCGTCGTTGACAAGTGTTTACCTTGCTTGGTGGTTCGTAGGAGTCATAGTTAGGTCTGTCTGTTAGGACTCTTGCCGGGCCTCTTGCGCTTGTGACCTTTGCCCTGCTGCGTGTCTGCAAAGTGCGCTCGTCTTGCTATCGGCACGCTGGTTGTTGACAAGTGTTTACCTTGCTTGGTGGTTCGTAGGAGTCATAGTTAGGTCTGTCCCGACTCTTGCCGGGCCTCTTGCGCTTGTGACCTTTGCCCTGCTGCGTGTCTGCAAAGCCTGCTCGTCTTGTTATCGGCACGCTGGTTGTTGACAAGTGTTTACCTTGCTTGGTGGTTCGTAGGAGTCATAGTTAGGTCTGTCCCAACTCTTGCCGGGCCTCTTGCGCTTGTGACCTTTGCCCTGCTGCGTGTCTCCAAAGCCCGCTCGTCTTGCTATCGTCACGCTGGTTGTTGACAAGTGTTTACCTTGCTTGGTGGTTCGTAGGAGTCATAGTTAGGTCTGTCTCGACTCTTGCCGGGCCTCTTGCGCTTGTGACCTTTGCCCTGCTGCGTGTCTGCAAAGTCCGCTCTTCTTGCTATCGGCACGCTCGTTGTTGACAAGTTTTTTAACTGTAATTAATGATTTAACTAATACAATCCACGGAGAGAAATTATTGTAGCGCTCTCTCTGTTACGTTATCCCATTTAAATGAGAAATACAAAAAACTCAGTACCAGTAGGCGTTAAAAAATTTGAGTGGCCAACTAATCACAAACATGTTTTCAAAAAATATTTGGAATTCCATTCGTAGGTATAGATGATGCCGCCGACGTACGCGTAGATTTAGGGTTTTAAAAATCCCGTGGGTACTATTTGATATATTTTTTTATTCTGATATAAGTTAATGCTTGATTGCAATACTACCTGGTGGTAAGTGATGATGTACAGCGTGATAAAATAAAAAAATCTTACTTCCTGGTATTCCGAAGAAACTGTGGTCGACCGCAACTTGCCGCGCTTTCGACCTCGCCGACGCTTTCAGGAAAAAAAAAACAAAGTTTAGGATCATCATGATCACGGTCCGGCTCACTACTGTACACGGTCCCTCTCAGAATGAGAAGAGTTTGGCCATAGTCTACCACGCTGGCCAAGTGCAGATTGGCAGACTTCATACACCTTTAAGAACATTACCTCGCATCGGAAAACGCAACGTTGGCAGACTCCCTGACAGATCAACGAGTTGTAAGGAACGGCGCAAGATCGTGGCGTGTGGAAGTACCTACATGAGACCTATGTCCAGCTGTGGACGTCTATCGGTTGATAAATATGACAGAGTCCTACTCCGCAGCGTCACACTCATGCGGCCCACCTCCACCGGCGTGACGGAGTATTCGTCACCTTCACACTTTCTTTCTTTCTTTTTCACTTTGTAAGTAAGTATATATAATAAATTCATTTCTTTCTTTCTTGTTATTAAAGAAGTACATTGCGAGTCGGATGTAAGTGTAAGATAACTACAGATTTAAAAAAACGTAAGTTCGCTGACTTGAATTTAAAAATCGGCATCATTTTTGTAATTAGCACGCTGTCAAAAAAAATTCGTCTGTCATCTTGGTCTTAAAAATGGACGTCATTTTCATAATCAGCATCCCAAAAAATATGACGGCCATTGGTAGCATTTAATACAGTGGTCGTACAATGATATGTTACAATGGTTTGATACAATGATATATTATTATTATATTATTATATGAATTTGTTATAACCTGTAAATATGTTTTCTTAAATATATTTTTTATTATTATTATATATTATTTGCTCTCACGCCCGTGTACAAAATAGATACATATAAAAGCCAAACGAGTTATAATACATAAAAATAAATAAACCTACATAAACATTACAAACATACATATTTGTACCGGGCGGAGGATTACACCCCGGCAGGGGAGACCAAACGGCCGGGGGTCAGGGCGACAGGTGAAGAAATCGGCGGACTATCCTAGCCGAGTCCAGCAAGACCGCTTTTTGCATCCTGGCTGCGAGCGAACTGCCACGGAACCCCAGTCGCCTCAGATGGTGAGCGAGGCTGACTGGGATCAACCCATTCGCAGATATGACGATTGGGATGATTTCAGTGGACTCCACATGCCACATGTCGGAAACCTCGTGAGCCAGATCGAGATACTTGCGCTTTTTCTCCGTCTCAGCTCTCACGAGGTTCTCGTCATACGGAATGGTGATGTCCACCAAAAACACCCTCGACTGTGCCCGGTCCACCACCACGATATCAGGTTTTTTCTCTAGAATAGTCCTGTCCGTGATGATGGACCGGTCCCAATAGAGCCGGACTCCGTCGCGCTCGAATACCGGCACCGGTTATTATTATTATTATTATTACAATGCAACATGGATAAAAATTAAACAAAATTATTATTTTAACACGATTTATTATACCAATAATCCTAATCACTCCGCGACATCTTTAGGTTCGGTGATGGAGTCCACGAAGATGACGGAGTTGCACTCCGCTGCGTCACACTGCAGCATGGGGGGCACCTCCACCGGCGTGACGGAGTACTCGTCACCTATGACGTAAGGGTTGCCGTCGATCCAGAGCGCGTCGAAAAGACAGTAGATGTGCACCTTAAATTAAATAAATTCAGTTAAAAAAAACTCCTCAAAGCCTGAAGACCAAAGTCTTCGGACAGTGCGTTTTGCAATAATGCACCGATAGACGTTCACAGCTGGACTTAGGTCTCTTGTAGGGACTTCCACACGCCTGTGCGCCTGGTGGAGGGTCTTCCAACGCTGTGCCTTCCGGTGCAAGGTTGCCATTCCGCTTGGGACCCCAACGTCTATCGGGTTTTCAAACTATGTTCCCTACCCACTTTAGCTTCGCAACCCGTTGAGCTATGGCGAAGAGTGCGTGTTGCAATAATGCCATATGGATTCGAGATCTATGGGCCTCATAAGAAAGCTCAGGATCACTCAGCGGGCGATTTAGAGAGCTATGCTTAGAGTTTCTCTACGTGATCACATCAGAAATGAGGAGATCCGTAGGAGAACTAGAGTAACCGACATAGCTCAACGGGTTGCGAAGCTGAAGTGGCAATGGGCAGGGCACTTAGTTCGAAAAACCGATAGACCGATAGGTCCGAGACACGGTTGTTAACTAGGTATTATGGGCCTCATAAAAACGGCTTGTTGATGACCTCCCTGGCACAGTATTAAGCGCTGTGATCTTATAAGTGGGGCTTATTGGGGGGGTAATTTGGGAATTTATATTTTCTAAATTGTCTCTGGTCTGGTCTAGTGGGAGGCTTCAGCCGTAGCTAGTTACCACCCAAAGCAGTGCCGCCATGCGATTTAGCGTTCCAGTACGATGTCGTGTAAAAAGCAATCATGGGGTTTGATAAAACCCGTTCTTCAAGCCGTCGAGCTATTAGCTCGATTCCCTTGACAGCTATTGACAGACAGATAACGAAGTGATCCTATAAGTGTTCCTTATTTCACTGGAGATACAAAACCTTAAAAAATCAACGCAAAAAAGAAATCCCTTACCTTAATCGTCATATAGCTGATGAACTTGTAAATCCTTCCACCACATTCGCCCAAATGCTCCTTAATACTCTTATCCGTCTTATACATAAGCAGTAGATTATGGAACTTAGTTATTTCATCCATCACCACCTTTTTTATTAAGTTCGTATATATAATATCCGCTTCTATATGTCTCTCCGGGTCTTCATACATCCGCTGTTTGATGCGCAATATGGCGTCTGACATTCGTACTCGGAAGATTACCCCTGGGTTCATAGTTTCGGGGAGGATTCCAGGCTTTTTCGTTGAAGTGGTGAAGTCTAGCATGCGGTCTTTCACTGGCTCAGGGTACAGGTAGTGGTGAGGACGCTCTCGAAGCTTGGGACCGCTCAGGGTGTTAAAGCGTCGGGTATTCTGTTGAAATAACACTTGTCAGTTTATCTCCATAAATCATAATAAACAGTTTTCTGAGGTGTGGACTTCTTATGAGACTTTTCAGTTATACCCGGCTGAGTTGTGGGCTCTTCTCAGACCCTGATCGCGTTTGGAACCCTCGTAGCTTTAGTTTTAAGTTTGCGTAATAATTATCACCACTATCATAAATCCAACATCTGACTTTTAAAAAGAGTAATTCTTTAGGTAGGTACCTATCAATCATCAATACTTATAATAAAACTGTAACAGGTCAAATTCTGTACATTGAAGATATTTTTTGATAAAACTGTAACAGGTCAAATTCTGTACATTGAAGATATTTTGAAAATTTTTTTTCGAGGGCACTCTATAATCGATACTGAACCCAAAACTGTAATTTTTTTCATTTTTGTCTGTCTGTCTGTCTATCTGTCTGTCTGTCTGTCTGTCTGTCTGTCTGTATCACGGCCGCGCATCACGCTGAAACTACTGAATGGATTCCAATGAAACTTGGTACGATTTGAGGTCATACTATGAGGAAGAATATAGGATACTTTTTATCCCGAAATTCAGCATGGTTCCCGTAGGAGAGGGGACGAAAGTTAAAATGTATACTGAGTTGTAATTCATTAACGCGTAGTCCGATTTCATTCGTTCTTTTTTTGTTAGAAAGGGGATATTTTAAAGATTGTTCCGTAAATATTTCAAGGTCATCGGTTTTTAACCGACTGTCAAAAAGGAGGTGGTTCTTTTTTCTACATCGATTTTTTCGAGGTTTCTGGACCGATTTGCAATTTTTTTTTAAATCAACAAAAAAAGTTTACGTCGTGGTCACATAAAAAATTCTGGATTCAACTCCTTAATCCTGATGCTGCAGGGTTACTGCCCGCCTGAGTTATCAAGATTCAGGAAGTGTTCATAGTGAATTCATATTGTAGGTACCAAGCAACGACAACAATCCCGAAAAATCAAAGAGTTCCCGCGGGATTTAAAAAAACGTAAATCCACGCGGACGAAGTCGCAGGAATCAGCTAGTTTTGAATAAATCATTTGACTTTGACTTTGACTTTCCATCTTCGTAATTTTTTTTATAGAATATTAGCCATGTTTATCACGACTAATATTTCCCTTACCCCTCCAACTAAGCGTAAAGCTTGTGCTAGGAGTAGGTACGACAATAGACGGGTAGGTACGGTTTGAACCGCCGACCTTTCGGATTTCAGGCCGTTTAACCGTTTAACCGTTGAGCTATTGAGGTTTTAATTAAAGGAATATAAAACCAATGATAGGTAGGTGGTGCTTATAATATCTGGCTGAATTTATTGCTAGGTTCATATTAGAGACCGTCGTGTTTGGTACCTTCATAACAGCAAAAGTTTGAGTACTTAGTTCGATATGAAAAGGTCGAAAGAGCAGGTAATTTTTCTTCTCTCCTTCAATACTTAATCCTTAATTTTCTTCACGCAGGGATTTTTTTTATTTCGGACCATTTTTCCACATCGTTGCATTGACAGTTCGTTGTAAGTTTACAACACAAAAGAAGTAATTGTAGAATTTTATACACAACGTTTTGTTTTGCAATTTATGTCTATTTTAATACGAAATCACGTGAAACCGCAAAAAAAACAAACTGTAAGAAAATAAAAATAAAAACTAACAAAATAGACCCGTGTATAGCCGACGTACTACACTACATGCCGAAAACCTGGTGAAATGGCCCCAAAATCGTGACAAAATTGCCCCATAACTCTCGTGCATATTTCATTTTTATACTTATTTTACCTACTCCATAATTTGACTTGTTTAGATATTTGTATGTAAATGAGTGAATTAACTAACTTAACTCAATTTAGATACTTAATTTAACAAATTAATTTGTTAAAATTACTTAATATACCACTTACTTAATATATTGGCACCGATTCTGAGCACAACCTAATTTTAGCACTAAAATTTAGAATCTTTAAATGTGAAAGTCATGTTCCGTTCCTTTTTTAGCATTAGTAAAAAGAAAAGGATGCAGATACTCTAAATTTAGTTTAGAGAGAGACTAGAGAATCGTATCTACATTAAAATATGACAATTTTTTTTTCAGGCTTACCTTGGCTCTTCGTTTCACTCTGTTGCTGTCGGGGTCATCCTGCACTCCAGTCAAGAATTCGTCGAACTTGGAGAAGTCGTATGGGGACCATGGATCTTCTGTCGATGATGGTGTATCTTTCACATCACCCTGTTAACATTTTGACTGTATGTTTAAGTGATAACATATTTATAGACATGGCCCCATGGGCAGGGCACATAGTTCGTACAACCGATAGACGTTGGGGTCCCAAGGTGCTGGAATGGCGACTTCGCACCGGAGGACGCAGCGTTGGAAGACCCCCCACTAGGTGGACGGACGACATCAGACGAGTCGCAGGGAGCCGCTGGATTCAGGCGGCGCAAGACCGTGGCGTGTGGAAATCCCTACAAGATACCTATGTCCAGCAGTGGACGTCTATTGGTTGATGATGATGATGATGATAGTATTTATAGATATCACGCTTCCCATAACTAACAACGGGCATTTGCAAATGCGTTTTCGTAAAAATGTAAATAAAAGTATAAAATATAATCATTATAATAAACATCGGCCACAGAGGGTTCCGTAGTACAGTCGTATTTGTTCGACATTTTGCACGATAAATCAAAAACTATTATGCATAAAAATAAATAAAAATCTGTTATAGAATGCACAGGTGAAGTCTTTTCATATGATGTACCACTTGATATAGTTATCTTACTTTAAAAGTTGAAAATACTAATTATTTGTTCATGAACATATTTTCATTTTTTTTTGTGATGTTACCAGAAAGTCACGGTTTTCAGTTTTTTTTTATGTCTGCTATAGGACCTATTCTAGGTCAACGACACGACACGACAGACAGACAGGCATAATATTAATAATTAATACTGAAACTGATTGAAAAATCGTATTACAATGTAAAGGATAATTTGAATGATAAGAAAGCTTGGGAATGAGTTGCTTAACAGCTTTGTGTTAGTTCTAAGTGATTTTGTACAAGTGGTGATAATAAAAAGAATACCCGGCTGAGTTTGTTGTGGGCTCTTCTAAAGCTACGAGCTTTAGTTTTAAGTTAGCGTGATAATTATCACCACTATATCATATCATCTTACAGATAAAAATTTATGACAATCAGGAAGCGTAAAATTTTACCAGTTCTGAATAAATAATTTGAGTTTGAGTTTGATTAAACCAATTGTTTACTTTATAATAACTACCTACCTAGGTAAGGTTATGGGAAAAGATACCTTCGCATGTGGGTTCTTCTTCGGCGTCATTAAGTTCACGGGTTGTTCGTAAATGTCATCTTTTATCTAAACAAATGTAGTTTTTTTTAAATTAACAAACGTTAAAATAAATCCTTCAGATGTATAAGTCCCGCAAATTGCTATTGCGCTGGAACCATGTCTCATTAACATCAAAAGACGTCATCATTTTGACGTCAGCCGAAATAAAAATAGACCATCAGCAAACATTTTTGTACTGATTACTCGAAACTTCAGTCTAGTGCACTAAACGTCACTAAAATGGCGGCCACGTGCATTAGCAATTTGCGGGACTTAAAAATCATTTTTGTTCAAATTTGGTTTTTTGGTTTCCTGTGTGTCTCGAGCATTTATTGATATACAGGATGTAACCAGAACACTGGCAAAAACGAAGACAGATGATAGTACTGATGTTTACTGATATATATCACTAAAAAAACGCGAAAAAATATTTAAAAAAAAACTATATTTTGTAAATGTTCACGATAATATAGTTATTGCAAATTAAACATCTAAATGACGCTAGAGGTCAACAAACGTTGCGTAAGTAGGCCCCTTGGAGTGGGGGCATTGACCCGAGTTTTGCACGCTATACATTGCTGGTTTGAAAAATGCTAAATCACTAAATCTACAAAATGAGGCAAATGATTATTGGTTTTGGATTGTGTTTAGGTAATATAACAATAACGCTAAGTTTTTGTTAGCGTTCTGGTTACACCCTGTATTATCTCTGGTCTCGAGTGAGCAAGATATTTTTTTTTCCTGTTTCAAAATATGTTGTTTGACATTCTAGGAGTCACTAACATTTAATAATAACTACTATTTATTAGTACCTAATCGTAACACTTAAGTATATTAGGTATAAGACCCGCAAATTGCGATTGCGCTTGAACCATGTCTCATTAACATCGAAATGACGTCATTTTAACCACATTTGACGTATGTTTAAGTAAAAATTTACCATCAGCTCGAAACTTTAGTCTAGTGCTGACGTCACTAAAATGGCGGCCACGCGCATTAGCAATTTGCTTTACAAACAATATAATTAGGTAGGTTCTTACATTAGGATAGTTAAAATCGAAGCTGGCTAAAGGATCACCATTTATCAGAAACGTGGAATGCAGCAGCAGCTAAAAAAATATTAGAGTTTTAATAAATTCAAACAGTTATAAGTAGATAGTTCAATTAGTCATTACTTAAACTGCTTTTAAAAAAATGGTCTAACAAGCGTTAACGCACAATCTAGGATAAATTACAGTGCGACAAGGCTCTCTTGGCACTTGAATGACATTGACAGGGAGGCGCTGTTGGAGAACACAGGCTTAGAATATTCAAACAAGAACAAATGGGACACTTGACGGCAACGTTAGTTCCGATTTTCGCCACGCGCCAAGATAGCCTTGTCGCACTGTATGCTAGGTAATTTTATTCTCTAGGCTCCCATTTTAGACGGTATCACGATTCACGAGTCTGTACTTACTTACCTACTAATGAAAATCGGCCAAGTGCGAGTCAGATTCACGCACCGACGGTTCTGTACTACAGTCGTATTTTTTTATCATTTTGCACGATAAATCAAAACCTAATAATAAAAATGTATAAAATAAAATAAAAAAATCTGTTTTAGAATGCACAGGTAAAGCCCTTTCATATGATACCTCACTTAGTATAGTTACCTTACTTTAAAAATTAAAAATACTAATTATTTGTTCATTAACACATTTTTTTTATTCCTTTACTTGTGCTATAAGAGACCTACCTACCTGCCTTTCATGAGTCTAGGTTAATGGGAAGTACCCTATAGGTTTTCTTGACAAACACGATAGATAGACGGACAAATGGACAGATAGATCGACAACAAACTGATCTTGTAAAGGTTCCTTTTTGCCTTTGGAAGTACGGAACCCTAAAAAATTACAAAAAGTCTTACCAGAAGTGTATGGAAGCCAAACATAGCTACCACCAGTAGTTCTCTACGACTGAAAGGTTGGAACAATTAGAAAACTATAGTAATCAAGTAATGCAGTGCATAAAATGTACCTACATAAAAATATAATTGATCGTTAACCCTAGTTGAAACAACCTTTTATTTAATTAAATATTTTTTAAATCCGTAACAACTTCATTACTTATAGTTGTTTGATCTCATTCCACCCTCCTTTTTCTACAACCGCACCGCACGCCACCGCAAACAATTCTATCCCCACCACCTGGGTGTCTGGTGCACTTCGAACACCCGTGGTGCCAGATCCTTTGCAAAAAATCACGTCGATCCGTGGCTCCGTTGCGACGTGATTGAAGGACAAACCAATAAACTAACAAACAAACACACTTTCGCATTTATAATATAGGTATAGGTAGGGATAAATTCTCAAATTGCCACTCCCGGGAAAGGAACCACTTGTAAGAAAGAAATGTTTGCACAATTTGATCGAAAGTTTATTTGTCAAATGGGTAAAGTAAACCCTGAGGTATTGTTTGACCCGAATTAAACGCGGGTGAAGCTTTTATAACATATACCGACTGAATTATTACAAACATTAGAGGGAGGGCATGGGGGTCAAAAATAAAAGACTACTTCTGGCAGTATTGCCCCAAAATTAATTTTGGACCGAGTGTGATCAAAACTAATTTTGGGGCAATACCGCCAGTATTTCGGGTACTTAATTACTTATATTTTTTGACAATGAAACACGTTAGGTACCTTATCTTTACTTTTTTATTTCATTGAAAAAATATATATAAAAAGTCAAGACATTACTCGATTTGATATTATGTTGACACTTAAATATTTAAAAAAAGGAGAGAGGTTGAATATTGAGTATTATTTTATTCAAAATATACAGATTAGTAATATCACATTTTTTTAAATATACTAAGGCAATCTCTTTCGTTTTGTTAATTTCCGTCAAAATTCAAAAATACACAGTAAACAAATCAAATAACAACGATTAACGGAATGTCTTTTAAAATGTAAAATATGTAACTGCTAGATTAAAATTGTCAAGTTCGCACATAGTGATTGGTACTGACCACCGTAAAATAGTTCATTTACTTAGAAATATTTGAGATTTCACGACCATTAGAGTAACTATTATGACAACCATTTTGTCTGGTTTCGACAGAGATAATTGAACAAGATCTTGGTTCTATAGAACAATATTGAAAGTCACATACAAAATACAATTTGCATACAAAAATTGGCAAGTTTAAATTTGTAGTTACGATCAGCTGGGGACAGGTGAACAGGGTTTGCCCCGTACAATTGTTAGGTACAAGAACCCCGGGGACAGGGTATCACGCTATTATAGTTGTTAAGTACAAGAACCCTAGAGACATTGTACAGGGTCACACCCTATACAATTGTCACCAGGAGGCAAATTTTGACTGTCATTAAGAATTCAAATCGGATCTTTTGAGAGGAGGTACTGCAAGTTCATAATTATCTTTTTCATTTAGTTTTTTCTATTGATTTGATATACTATTCTGATGCGACTTGCTTCTTCTATCTTCTAGAAGGAGTAGAGCGTGGTGTCGAGTCCCTTGCCCGCGATCTTGTCGTCAATCCAGTTGCGCAGGTTGGACACGTCGACGTAGACGCCGGGGGTGCCGTCCTCTCCGCAGCCGATGCCCCACGCCACAATACCACTCTGCATGTAGCGGTCTTTCTCACCCTGAAAGGACAAGAAAAAAAACCATTTATTCCTGTTGTGCTACTCTCTTTTTGTCTTGTAACTAGCTTATGCTCGCGACTTCGTCCGCGTGGACTACAAAATTTCAAAACCCTATTTCACCCCCTTAGGAGTTGAATTTTCAAAAATCCTTTCTTAGCGGATGCCTACGTCATAATAGCTATCTGCATGCCAAATTTCAGCCCGATCCGTCCAGTAGTTTGAGCTGTGCGTTGATAGATCAGTCAGTCAGTCAGTCAGTCATTCAGTCAGTCAGTCAGTCAGTCACCTTTTCCTTTTATATATATAGATATACTCATTTCTGATAGGATTTGGACATACAAAAATGGTCACCACGGTACCAAATTCAGCTGCTATGAGATTAGCCAGAAGTTGCGACTAGGCTGCATGACTTGAAGTGTTATAAACAATACTTAATTATGATCGAGGCGTAACATTAATGATTTTTAAATAAGCTCAGGTGATTATAGGCTGTATATAACTAAAAAACCGGTTCCGTAGTCACAGTTGACCTCGAAAACAGATATAATTCCTTAACCTGTGAACCCTACTTAGCCGTGATAGTTTTCCTTTAAAATTGATTATAATATATACTACTGCTGTGATTTTTTTCACGTTTCTATATACCTACTACCATTTGGCTGATAAAGGGGGGGGGGGGGGGGGGGGGACTTGACTCTAATAAAAATTAGCACTTAAAAACATCATATTTTACAAACGGGTCTAGAAATTGAAAAATAATGTTCCCACACCCACAGTATTTTTAAAAGACCTATTCAACGATATGGGGTAGACGAGAAAAAAAATTCATCCCCACTTTACATGTAGGGGAGCTACCCTAAAAAAAAATTATCACAATTTTATTTCATCACTTTGTCGGCGTGATTAATATTTATACCAATGCCAAATTACAGATTTCTAGCACTAATAGTCTCTGAGATTAACCGAGGACGGACGGACAGACGGACATGGCGAAACTATAAGGGTTCCTTGTTAACTACGGAACCCTAAAAAGGATACGTTTATGGGTGTATGACAAACCCCTCTAGGTTATCCCGCTCTGAGGTACAAATTTACTGGTTAGTCCGTAGTCCAACAACTCTACCCATCCCAACGTCATCCTAAGCCGTGGTCCGAGCCTCACAGGAGGCGCCCTTAGGTTGGAGGACGACGGTTGTGTCTTAAAACTTCCATATATAGTCCAGATTGCAGAAAACTTCGTTAGTGCGAGTATTGTCAGCGGTACATTTTGTCCGAGACTACGTTTTACCTATTCGGGGTTTACCTGTTATGTGGCTTCACTTTACCACTAGATAGCGCCGTGTTCTTGCTCAGTCTATCAGGTTCAAATAACACCAAGTTCACCAATTCATTAGGGATTTTATTACAGTTACATAAAATAGAATAAATACTGTGACAACTGATAAGGAAGGACTTAATACTACGGCGGGCCGGGAGCAACTGAACTACTGACGCTATTTCTTACAATATATGCCAGAGTGGCTAGATGCTAGCGTAAGCAACCCCTACAACGTCATGAATTAATGTTATCGATTGAATAGCGCCATCTAGTTGCATCTGTGGCAACCGCCACACTACTAAAAAATGTTAGACAATGGGTTTACCTCAATAGGGCACACCAAAGGAGATCCTCCGTCACCCTTGCAAGTGTCCTTGCCGGCCACACCGCCAGCGCACATGAACGAGCTGTGCAGCTCGAAGAAGTGGCCCAGCCGGGTCTTACGTAGTGCAATCTGGCACTGCTTCCTTTCCACTACTGGCACTTGGATCTGGAAAAAAGCACACATAAATACTAGCTGATGCCCGTGACTTAGTCCGCGTGGATTTAGGTTTTTAAAAATCCCGTGGGAACCCTTCGATTTTTCACTAGGCTATCACAGCTTTTTGTTTCGTGATAATATAGGTGGAGAAAAGTAGCTGGGTAGAATAGAATAGAATAGAATGTTTTTTTATTCATGTAAACTTTTTAAAAGTGCTTATGAATAGTCAGGTAGTTTTAATTTACCACTGGTTCGAAATACCGTTCCTACCGAGAAGAACCAGCAAGAAACTCGGCGGTTGCTCTTTTTAATTTTTCAATTTACAATGTTATTATACCGTACTATACAAGCCATTGCAGCCCCGTGCATTGCTGGAGCGAGTCAAATCCAAGCTTTTTTATCGTAGTGGTGTGGTGGGTGTGGAAGTAAACACTGTGAGCTCGTCTGGCACCACGTCCACCGGCTGACTCAATAATATGAGTGACATATTAGAGTAATTCTGTGACACTCCGGTGTCACAGAATAGATTGCCTGGAGTAAACGAGCACTTGCTGCAATAACAACCACCGAATCCAACTCGGTTGGGCAGCGTTCAAGAAGCTTCGAGTTGTCTTCTTGTCCAAAATTCCTCAGTGCTTGAAGACCAAAGTCTTCGAACAGTGCGTGTTGCCAGTGATGACATATGGATCCGAGACATGGTCACTAACTCCTCATAAGAAAGAGCGGGTGATGGAGAGAGCTATGCTTGGAGTTTCTCTACGTGATCAAATCAGAAATGAGGAGATACGTAGGAGAACTAGAGTAACCGACATAGCTCAACGGGTTGCGAAGCTGAAGTGGCAATGGGCAGGGCACATAGTTCGTATAACCGATAGACGTTGGGGGGAGTCCCAAGGTGCTGGAATGGCGACCTTGCACCGGAAGACGTAGCGCTGGAAGACCCCCCACTAGGTGGACGGACGACATCAGACAAGTCGCAGGGAGCCGCTGGATTCAGGTGGCGCAAGACAGTGGCGTGTGAAAGTTCCTACAAGAGACCTATGTCCAGCACTGAAAATCTATCGGTTGATGATGATGGTGAAACATGGACTAATAGGATATGACACTGACCTTCTTAAGTATGACTTGGTAGTGGCCCTCTTTGCCAAACTTATCCTTGCCCCAACCTGAGGCGAGGCACTGTGTGCCGCCGGGAACACGTTCGCGAGGTGGTGGCAGACATGCAATTCCTACGTTCGGTGCCATGTCCATTGGCTTGGTAAGGAACAGCACTGCGATGTCGTAGAACAGATTACCTGGAAATTAATTGACTAGTTGAGAAACTCACATTCTTCAGCTTAGAACTGCTAGTTATTTAAAACCAGCCAAGTGCGTGGCAGGCCACGCGCAGTGTAGTGTTCCGTAGTGACAATCCTCGAAAACAGTGTAACCTGTGAACCCTACTTAGCCCTAATTAGCATGATAGTTTTCCTTTAAAATTGATTATATATACTACTCAATCGCGCCCGATCACCTCAAACAGTGGCATTAGAAGAATAGCAATCAATGAAATTCACTCATGCGAGCGCCACACCTCAAACATAGACTCTACCAAATTAAAAAGGACAAAACATAACACATATCAACCTCCCCCAATTTGGCTGGTCACCACGGGGGCGGCAGACCACAACCCTCCAAAACGTAAAAAGGTTAGAGGAGGCTTTCACCGCTAAAAGTT
The DNA here is from genome assembly GCF_902806685.2 of Maniola hyperantus. NCBI lineage: Eukaryota > Metazoa > Arthropoda > Insecta > Lepidoptera > Nymphalidae > Maniola > Maniola hyperantus. The sequence goes on from NC_048561.1 coordinate 5,034,215, forward strand.
AAAATAATTATTAATTATTAGTAAAATAAGATAAAAGTTAGATTTTTCAATTTTTTTGAACAATATGTATCAATGTAAATATGAAAGGAAAATAAAGCTATTTTTAAAAAAAAATTATTTATACTACTGCTGTGAATTTTTTCACGTTCCTATATACTACCATGGGCTGATAGGGGGGGGGGGGGGGGCACACTTGACTAATAAAAATTAGCGATTTAAAACCTCACATTTTACAAACGGATCTAGAAATCGAAAAATGATGTTCCCACACTCACAGTATTTCAAAAGACCTATTTATAAAAAAATAATAAAAAAAAATCATCCCCACTTTACATGTAGAGGAGCTACCCTAAAAAAAATATTTATCACAATTTTATGTCACCGCTTTGGCGGCGTGATTAATATTTATACCCATGCCAAATTACAGATTTCTAGCACTAATAGTCTCTGAGATTAACCGAGGACGGACGAACATGGCGAAACTACAAGGGTTCCTTGTTTACTACGGAACCCTAAAAAGGCGGCACGACTGGAAGCATTGAGGAATACAAAATAGACAAAACTTACCCTTGTTAAAGTCCTTGTGGATTTCAATGGCGGAAACGTCTCTGTCCTGGTAAGGGTACAGCTCCTTGGTGGTCTGCGTGTCCCATTCACCAGCTCGCACCCTGACTGCCTTCTTGTCGGCGACGTAGTGAGCCGCAGTGAGGACCGCTTTGAAGTGGATCAGACAACCGCCTCCGACGTACACGTTGAGCTTCTGACCTTCTGGGTCGTTGTCGTTGACCGGCTCGATCCTGGGATCAATATAGTCGGTACTTGATGTGAGATTAATATGAAGGATTGACTTGACATTGGAGTGGTTGCAAACTTGAGGGGATGGGGGAACAGTCAGTCAGTTATGTTTGTATTGGTAATTGTGACAGACTAACTGAACAGGTACAGTACGCGGCAGAAAATAGTGTACACCGACGTTAAAAAGGAGATAGCAGATTTGTAGAGCGTTGTCTCTATCATTGAGACCGACAAAACGTCATATATGTGTTAGTGATACAGACAACGCTCTACAAAGCCGAAATGTCATTCTAAAGGCCGATGTACATTACTTTCTGCCGCGTACTGTACTTAGGTATTGACTGGAGATTCATGCTGCTGGGAAGTATTTATCATTTGCTTCAAAGAAAGTATAATACACGGCAGCTCACGAACACTATGACATCGCGCTCAAATGCCCAGATTTACATACATTATGTACAGCCCGTGACAGGTCAAGATAACAATCGGGGCATGAGGGGGGCACCCTGCACTCCCGCATGTCACCCGCGCCCGCCCGCACTGGGTCAGCGTGGGAGTGTGCGGGTTTTGCGGGGAATTTCCTCCCCAACTTTATCTATCAACGTTTCACGTGTTTAAAATTTACTCAAAAATCCATTGGGGTACCTATCTACTTATTTATATTGAGCTATGTGTCGACAGTCAGTTTATCCTTTAACATAATATAGATTTAGTTAATTGCTAGAAGATAATGATAACATGTATATTATCATATAATAGGTAGGTATGTAAAACAAATAGTTTAGTCACAGAGAATTGTGGGTGCAAATAAATGTATCATGCGTGCCATTTGCTACCGAATAAAACGTGCATTTTCTTAACGATCCCTCTAAATCCTTCGTGCAAACTAAAACCTCAGAAAATATAATCTACATAGGTACCTAAGTAAATTATATGTTTTTTTTTAATATATAGACTAGCGCTTGGCTGCAATCAGACCTGGTGGCAAGTGACGATGCAGCCTAAGATGGAACGCGCTTGTCTAGAAGATGCCCATATTATAATTGGAGGGGAAAACTGATATTGTATGTACCTATGTATTTTGATATATTTTGGTGTATTTTCATTCTAGTATATTTCAAAGTTACCTTCCTACAAAAGGTTGGTATATTTTTTTATTATTTAACACGTCATTGTGGCTAATTCCGTTGTACATAATCTCTAAACTAAACTAAAATGGCACGTCTAAATCTGTTGCTATCCCTTTCATAATGTTGCTTGCGGAAAAGGATAGCACTAGATTTAGACCTGTTAATTTAGTTTAGTTTGGAGATTATGTACAAGAGAATCGGCCCCAATGGCACCGATTCCAAGCACAACCTAATTTTAGAGTATTCGCACCCTCTTCTTACTATTGTAAAATGAAAAGGACAGAAGCAGTTTGACATTTCTAAATTTAATTTTTAGATGGTAAAACCCGTGATTATAGCACGCAGTCGCGAACCTACTGTTTAAATTTGTATTGTGCACTAAAATTTAGAGTCTTTAAATGTGAAAGTCATGTTCCGTTCCTTTTTTAGCATTAGTAAAAAGAAAAGGATGCAGATACTCTAAATTTAGTTTAGAGAGAGACTAGAGAATCGGGGCCAATTATCATTAATTGTTCGATGTCCGATGTGGCCAAATAGTTGAATATCTTTGAGCTAAAATCTAGCGTCTATCGTCATATATAAGTGTATTTTCAGTATATATTTAAAAAAAAACCGGCCAAGTGCAAGTCAGGCTCGCGCAATGAGGGTTCCGTACTACAGTCGTAATTTTTCGACATTTTGCAGGATAATTCAAAAACATATAGACGATACATAAAAATAAATAAAAATCTGTTATAGAATGCACAGATGAAGACCTTTCATATGATACCCCACTTGATATAGTTATCTTACTTAGAAAATTGAAAATACGAATTATTAATTCATGGCTACAATTTAATTTTTTTTTGTGTGATGTAACCACAAATTCACGGTTTTCAGATTTTTCCCCAAATGTCAGCTATAAGATCTACCCTACCTGCCAAATTTCATGATTCTAGGTCAACGGGAAGTACCCTGTAGGTTTCTTGACAGACCGACAGACAGACAACAAAGTGATCTTATAGGGTTCCGTTTTTCCTTTTGAGTTACGGAACCCTAAAAATTACGTAAGTACTTAATACGCTTGTGTGGAGAACACATGAGTAGTTAAAAAACTTGAAAACACTACAAACCCAACTACTTTTCTACTGCCCAACTATATGCATTTCTCAGTCAAATACAGAACAAAGTGTTAGAACAAAGACGAATAAAGCATAGCGTGCTATTAACTCAAATTATACTCACTTAAGAATGGCTACCATCCAGGGGAACTCGCCGAACTTGGCTTCATGGTCATTGTCTCCCGTCGTCACCATCCCTACGCCGTTGGGGTTGCGCCATCCGCAGCCTGTTCGCTGTGGAGTTTAGAACATATTTCTGAATACTTCACTACCACACTACAGGGTATAACCAGAACCTAGTTACATCCTGTCATATTCAAAATTCTTTGATCTTTTATCGTTTTGTATTTTATGTCTTTTTTCTTGTACCTTTATTTGTATTTAAATTTATTATTAATCATCTAGTTAGTGTAAGTGGCACTGCCGTTCTAATTAGATATAGAATAAATAAAATAATAAAAATAGTCCAGAGTCCACTACGCCTTGGATCAAATTGGACTTCGCATACCGCCGAGAACACTATATGGAAAATTATTCCCAGGCAAGCAGGTTTCCTCACGATGTTTTCCTTTTAAAGCAAGTGACTATAATATGGTCTAAATCTAAACTCTGCTCATTCCCAAAAGAGATCTGTGGTCATTAGTTGGCCAGCAATGAGTTGAATTAATAACTGGTTCCACACACTCACGCATACTCTCTCTCCCACACACAAACACACACCCACACACACACAGACACACATACACTCACACATACACACACACATACATATGTTGTGAATCACCTACTAGGTATTTTTACTAGTTAATTGACTTTTATATTTTCATCTATATATATAAAAGGAGAAGGTGACTGACTGACTGACTGACTGACTGACTGACTGACTGACTGACTGACTGACTGACTGACTGACTGATCTATCAACGCACAGCCCAAACTACTGGACGGATCGGGCTGAAATTTGGCATGCAGATAGCTATTATGACGTAGGCATCCGCTAAGAAAGGATTTTTGAAAATTCAAGTCCTAAGGGGGTTAAATAGGGGTTTGAAATTTTGTAGTCCACGCGGACGAAGTCGCGAGCATAAGCTAGTATTATTATATTTTTGTAAAGCTTGTTTAAATTATCAAACGTACTGTTATAAATTTATATTTAATATCTATTTAAGTAATCTGTAAAAAATTGTAATCCTATTTGGCCTTATTTTCAGTCTGTTATTATGTAAAATTATATTGTATATATCGCTGTTGATTGCAAAAACAAATAAAATAAAAAATAAAAAATATGCGGAAGAACCTGAGAGCCCATCTCATTTTTATCCCAAAAAACGACTACCAAAAGGTATGTGCTTACAAGAAAGGAGTAAATGTATAAGCAAGAACAGGAGTCTTAGAAATGTGGCATATGATGAGAAAAATAAAATAAAAATTACAGTGACTGGTAAAAATACTAACTATGTTAGGCAGGTTTCCAGTTACCTACCTGAGGCAATTTTTCCGGTGGTGGTGTGATGGGGTCAATGGGGTCCCTGGTGTCCGGGGCGATGCAGCAGACGTCCAAATATGACGGACACTTGCCGTCACCTACCCTGAAAAATAATAAACAGATTTAAGGCTTGGATACACAGGGGCAATACCACCAGTATTTTGGGGACAATACTAATACAGGTCCATACAGACGTGCATCCCCAAGCAATAATCATTAATTTTTAGGGTTCCGTACCTCAAAAGGAAAAACGGAACCCTTATAGGATCACTTAGTTGTCTGTCTGTCTGTCCGTCTGTCTGTCAAGAAACCTACAGGGTACTTCCCGTTGACCTAGAACCATGAAATTTGGCAGGTAGGTAGGTCTTATAGCAGACATTAGGGGAAAAATCTGAAAACCGTGAATTTGTGGTTACATCACATAAAAAAATTAAATTGTTGTCATGAACAAATATTGCTATTTTCAACTTTCAAAGTAAGATTACTATACCAAGTGGGGTATCATATGAAAGGGCTTTACTAATTGTACATTCTAAAACAGATTTTTATTTATTTTTAGTCATAATAGTTTTTGAATTATCGTGCAAAATGTCGATAAAATATGACTGTAGTACGGAACCCTCAGTGCGCGAGTCTGACTCGCACTTGGCCGGTTTTTTTTAATTTATAGACTAGCGCTTGGCTGCAATCAGACCTAAAATGTCAAAGATACAAAATAGCCCTGCCTGATGGTAAGTGGTGGTGCAGCCTAAGATGGAGCTCGCTTGCCTAGAAGATGCCTATTCACTCTTGTCTTGAAGGTAGGATTATAATTGGAGGGGAAAACTGATGGATGAGATACCTGATGTCGATGAGTCCGACGCCGTCCGTGATGACGTTGTTGTCGGTGTTGCACAGGTAATAGTTGACGCAGGTCCCGTCTGCGCCGTCGTCGGTCTTGCACGGCGCTTTTATGCCGGCTGGAATAAGGAAAAGATTGCCTTATACCCAACGTTAAACATAAATATAATTCACTCACGAGGGGTGACTCAAAGGGAATAACCTACTCACGGGGGTGGGGTGGGGGGGTTGTGGGGGGGCTTTGCTCAAGTTCGCCTTGCGCTTCATACAAACTCATACAAACTCATATAATATTTGCCGCACCGCGTCGCGCAGCGCAGTTCAGTTGCGTTGGGACCTTTAGTTTTCTCTGGATAATCATCATCATAAATGAACAACTTTATAGCGTGCTATTTTATAGCGTTACTCGCTTGATAGACTGTCTCTCTCTGCGTGTATTGTGTTAATTGGATGACTGCATCGAAGTCAACGTCCGCTACCTGAGGCGCGGCGTGAGTGACGCCTAATAAACCCAGGATCGTTTATAGGCTATAGCGCACGTTTAATAGCGCGCTATGCTATAATGTTATACGCTATAACGTTACCCGCTATAACGCTATAGGTACGCCATAACGTTACACGCTATAGCGACAAACTACCTGTGGAGCTCTGCTTGCCGAAGATCTGTGCGATGACTGCGTCCAAGTCACCGTCCGCTGCCTGAGTGACGGCTAGCATGCCCAGGAGCGTATATAGCGCGCTATGCATGTTACACGCCATAACGTTACCCGCTACAACGACAAGTTACTCACTCTGCGTGTTGGTGTTGATAGGCGGCACGATGGTCGACGCCAGGTTCTTGTTGTCGACAGCGGGCGCCACTGTGGAGCTGGGCTTGCCGAAGATCTGTGCGATGACTGCGTCCAAGTCACCGTCCGCTGCCTGAGACACTGCCTGAGTGACGGCTAGCATGCCCAGGAACCTTTACAGCGCGCTATGTATGTTACACGCTATAACGTTACCCGCTACAACGACAAGTTACTCACTCTGCGTGTTGGTGTTGATAGGCGGCACGATGGTCGACGCCAGGTTCTTGTTGTCGACAGCGGGCGCCACTGTGGAGCTGGGCTTGCCGAAGATCTGTGCGATGACTGCGTCCAAGTCACCGTCCGCCTGAGGCGCGGCCCGGGCGAGCGCCAGCACGCCCAGGGATATAACAAGCTTGTACATCTGGAAATGACGAAAAATATAATCAAAACTGACTGCAGCTGCAAACCTTACCTGCCTATAACTAGGTATTGGATACGGGCCAAAGTTAAATATAATTATATTATCTACCCGATCGGGATAAGTAGGAACTAGTATTTATAATTTTTTTTGTGAAAACTTCACTGGCTGAATGAAATTTCTAGATTAAGGTTAAAATTATGTAATATGTTTACCTAGCTGTTTGTTTTCTAAATAAAATAAGAAAAAAACATTTGCTCTGCATTTAAATCGTGGTGATTCCACGGGATTTAAAAAAAATCATGCGTTCATTGACTTATATTACTTCGTATGGACAGAGTTGAACAAACAAAATGGCACCGACTCATTGGTGCCGGGTGCGTAAATGTTAATTGTGCCAGTGACGTCTGGATCTAAGAGGTGGCGCTGATTTATTTGGTTTCTAAACCTTGAAAAATTTTGTTTTCTTGACCATATTATCTTGTCATTTATATCGATGCATGCGTTTAAATGTTTTTACGAAATGTAAAGGTACTGTTATACCTTGCATCCCGGGAACAGGCCACTTACAGATAGGCTACCTTTTGTCCTGGAAAATCAAAAATTCTTACGAGATTTAAAAAAAAATCCACGCGAGCGACCCGCACATCACCGGGTTAGCCCTGGGCTTGTGCGGGTGTGCGGGGCGTTCCCTCCCCGATTGCCATCTCGACCTGTCTCCTACAATATAGGCATGTCCTATAGGTATAGAATTGCGTGGGAATCAGTCTGTCAAGAAACCTACAGGGTACTTCCCGTTGACCTAGAATCATGAAATTTGGCAGGAAGGTAGGTCTTATAGCTGACATTAGGGGAAAAATCTGAAAACTGTGAATTTGTGGTTACATTACACTAAAAAAATTAAATTGTGGTCATAAACTAATAATTAGGATTTTCTATTTTCGAAGTAAGATACTATATCAAGTGGGGTATCATATGAAAGGCCTTCATTTGTACATTTTACAACAGATTTTTATTTATTTTTATGCATCATAGTTTTTGGACTATCGTGCAAAGTGTCCAAAAAATACGACTAGTACGGAACTCTCGTCGCGCGAGCCTGACTCGCACTTGGCCGGTTTTTTAGTTTAGTATTTCTGTTTCTATCCGTTCTTCTGTTTAGCCATTGGGCTCAACAATAAATAATTGTATCTCATGTTTAAAATTTATATTCTGTGATATATACCTACTTAAGGTGACGCAGGACGCTCGACCGAAATTGGCAGCGCACGTGGGTAACATGTTTGCTTTTCACTTGACATTGTATGAGAAAGTTGAGAGGCACGATGATTTTCACTGAACTCAAGCGCGCGAAAAGGGTTAAGGAAAAGTATTTTTGAGGAAAAACTGCTGAATTTATGTTTGCAAAGTAAAGTTATTTCAACTATTGAATAAATAAATTACGTCTAATGATAAATTGTTTTAGAATTTTCATATCCCTAATCTTATTTATTTACGCCCAAAGTTGTCATTAATTTAGTGTTAAAATAGGAATCTTTTGAGCCTCGTAACTTTTAAATCAATATTTTTTTCAATGTTTTATATATCAATAAACCTAGATAATGACGAGATAAATCGATATAATTCTTAGTTTTGTGCGTACAAATATCGAATATTGTTGTAATTTCCCTCCTACGTTTGTATGAAGAAAGCACTGAACTGATCCCCCTTAAGTTAAGATTACGATTTCAATGTCACGTGCCATTGGCAGCCCTAATACAAGGTAAATGTATAAATAATGGATGGATGATAAACTTTGATATTCACAGAGCGGTGTCAAAGAAAACAACTCCGCCACTGCGAAGGTCGTCAGTCAGTTCGTCATTCCGGTTGTTGAGCGCCCGCTGGGCCACGGCCACGGACCATTGACTTATAATAATACTATTTTATACATGGCATAATCTTGTACCTATATCAAATATTTGAAAAGAGCAACCGCCGAGTTTCTTGGTGGTTCTTCTCGGTAGGAAAGGCATTCCGAACCAGTGGTAGATGCATCCGACTATTCGAAAGTACTTGTAAAAGTTTATTTGAATAAAAAAGATTTTTATTTATTTATTTATTTATAGGTATAATAGTAGGTATAAGTTCCACAAATTGCTATTGCGCTGGAACCATCATTAACATCGAAATGACGTCATTTTGACGTCAGCCGGAATAAAAATATAGCTATAGCATCAGCTCGAAACTTCAGTCTAGTGCTGACGTCACTAAAATGGCGGTCACGTCCATTAGCAATTTGCGGGACTTATATTATAAACGGGGGCTTACAAACGAATTCACATCGTTCAAGTGGCCCGGCTTGCACACATATACACATCTGTGTTTCTTATTACGAACTGTAGAAAAAAGTCTACTAATATCAACAAATTTCAGTTTATTATAAATCTTAATAGGTAGGTACTTACTTGAACATAAAGTTTAATAACAAATTGCAAATAATTTATATTTAAGACCTCTTGTTCATCGACAAGAAAATATTCGAATTTTTCAAATGCCAAAAAAATATTTATTCTAAAATAAAACTGAACACCTAAAAATTTGAAATAAGCTTTCTGGCTGATATTTTTCGGCCCACATTAGAAGCACTTATTAAGTTATTTCATTTCTTGGTGCATTTTATTTCAATGGCCCAGACGATTTATGCATTGCATTTGAATGAAACTTCGAAATTTATTATTAGGACGCGATAGGTTGAGATGACAACCGGGGAAGGGAAACGCACAGCCCCCGCACTAACCCTGTGCGGGCAAGCCTCCCTGGCGCAGTTGTGAGCGCTTTGGTCTTATTAGTGGGAGGTCCCGGGTTCGATTCCTGGCAGGCAGTGGCGTGCATAGGGTTTAAAGCCAGGGTAAGCATTAGTTAGGTAAGCAAGCCACAGGATAATGAGCATTGAGAAATTTCAACTGAGTTTACTATTTCTTGGGTAAGCAGCGCTTTTATGCCTCTATGAGTTGCACGCCACTGCTGGCAGGGGTTTGGAATTTTATAATTTCTAAATTTCTGGTCTGGTCTGGTGGGAGGCTTCGGCCGTGGCTAGTTACCACCCTACCGGCACCATGCCGCCAAGCGATTTTGCGTTCCGGTACGATGCCGTGTAGAAACCAAAGGGGTACCTACGGGTTTAATAAAAACTGCCATACCCCTTCCAGGTTAGCCCGCTATCATCTTAGACTGGATCATCACTTACCATCAGGTCAGATTGCAGTGAAGGGCTAACTTGTATCTGAATTAAAAAAAAAAAAAGCGCGGGTGGCGTGTGGATGGTGGCGTCCCCCGCCTCAACCCCGATTTGCCATCTCGACCTATCGCGGACTATATGTAGTTTTGATTTTTGCCACATGTGTTCCTTATGCCCTTATACTAGCGACCCGCCCCGGCTTCGCATGGGTGCAATGTAGGTACTAATGTGGTGTAATAAATTGTTTTCGTGTAACTTTGACCATTTAGGCAGCGCACGCGTCGGAAACTCTCAAATGAGAGGATTTTTTCCGACCTAATTCACATTATTTCAATTTCCCTAGGGATCTCTCAAGTTTTTGAGAATTAAACTATACTTATAAACCTTCCTCTTGAATCACTGTATCTATTGGTGAAAACCGCTTTATAATCTGTTGCGTAGTTTAAAAGATCTACGCGTTCATACATACATACAGACGCGGGAAGCGACTTTATTTTATACTATGTAGATATAGACATTCCTCCTCAGAGGTCCCACCCCTAGGTCTTCGGTTTCCCATAGACTATGGCCATCGCGGTGTTACGAAAAATCGTGTAAGCGAAAAAGCCATGGCTCTGAGGATTGATATCATTCGTGTGTTATCGTTCTTGATTCTTGGGCTATAAAATCTGCTTACTTATTAAACTAGTTTTGACGTTTTTTGTCAGGCACAAAACCATACCTACCTGATATCTGAAAATATTATCTGTTAGAAACTTTTTGCATTCAGGATTCTGATCTTTAGCGGTGCTGACATTGCACGCTATGGTCTAAGAGCCCGTCAGGGCCAGACCTTCGTTATTTTATAAAAGCTGAATGTTTTTATGCGCATACGACAAACCGAAGTCGGTTTTGTACTTTTTTACCTATTTGTTATAGCTACGTTATTTCAGTAAACATGACTGGCTTCAAATTACAAGCGGTAAATCCCAAATACCCGTAAATTGTTGCGATTTTTTTCAAGCATTTTATATGCCTAAATATAAACCTAGTAGTTGTCTAGTAGATACGCGACAGGTCGAGAAGGCAATCGCGGAGGGAACTACCCGCACACCCGCACATCCCCCGCGCTAACCCAGTGCGGGCAAGCGCGGGTGACGTGCAAGTGTGCGGGGCGTCCCCCCGCCTCATACCCCGATTGCCATTTCTACCTGCGCGTACTAAGTACAACGTACAATCTCTTCTTCTTCCTTACCTTATCCCACGCTACGTGGGGTCGGCACAACATGTCTTCTTCTTCCACTCATTCCTGTCATTCGTCAACGTATTATCCACTTCTTTTTAACCGACTTCAAAAAAAGGAGGAGGTTCTCAATTCGTCGGAATCTTTTTTTTTTTTTTTTTTTTTTTTTTTTTTTTTTTTTTTTTTTTTTTTTTTTTTTTTTTATGTATGTTCCCCGATTACTCAAAAACGCCTGGACCGATTTTGAAAATTCTTTTTTGTTTGAAAGGGTATACTTCAAAGTTGGTCCCATTTCAATTTGGTGAAGATCTGATGAACATCTTCGAAGATAGATACTGGAACTCCTCAACGGATAAGAGTAAATTGCTCGCGATCAGTGTAATAGCTTAGTAAACAGTAGATTTTTAACCAGTCATAGCATAATTCCATGGGGCCACTAAAAATTGTGAAATAAAAAATTTTTACAAAAAAAATAAAAACCGACTTCGTTACATAAACACTAAAAATTGAAAAATAATTTAATTTATTACCGAATATATTATGTATACAAGAGTTAATATAGTTCCATAATAATATTTTTTGGGGTCGGTGCCAATGAGGTGCCATTGTGGAGTCCCATAAAAATATGAAGTCTAGACGATTCGCGCAGCTAAAGCTAATTGGCACCGGCACCAAAAAGTATTATTATGGAACTATATTAACTCTTGTATACATAATATATTCGGTAATAAATTAAATTATTTTTCAATTTTTAGTGTTTATGTAACGAAGTCGGTTTTTATTTTTTTTGTAAAAATTTTTTTTCACGCATATCCTCTTTCACGCAATCCATCCACCTTTTCTTTGGTCGTCCTCTCCTCTTTTTTCCTTCCACATGCATACTTAACATTAAAGGGACGGATGAAAGGCGAGTACATGCGACTGAAATGCGAATGTTGAGATGGATGTGTGGTGTGACAAGGATGGATAAGATAAGGAATGAATATATAAGGGGTAGTTTGAAAGTAGCGCCAGTGGTAGAAAAGATGAGGGGTAATAGGCTGGCATGGTATGGGCATATAATGCGGAGGGAAGAAAGCCATGTCACTAGAAGAATGTTAAGTATGCATGTGGAAGGAAAAAAGAGGAGAGGACGACCAAAGAAAAGGTGGATGGATTGCGTGAAAGAGGATATGCGTGAAAAAGAAGTGGATAATACGTTGACGAATGACAGGAATGAGTGGAAGAAGAAGACATGTTGTGCCGACCCCACGTAGCGTGGGATAAGGTAAGGAAGAAGAAGAAGAAGAAGATGCATACTTAACATTCTTCTAGTGACATGGCTTTCTTCCCTCCGCATTATATGCCCATACCATGCCAGCCTATTACCCCTCATCTTTTCTACCACTGGCGCTACTTTCAAACTACCCCTTATATATTCATTTCTTATCTTATCCATCCTTGTCACACCACACATCCATCTCAACATTCGCATTTCAGTCGCATGTACTCGCCTTTCATCCGTCCCTTTTACCGCCCAACATTCTGAACCATACAATGTGACAGGTCTAACGACTGTTTTATAGATTTTCCCCTTAAGTTTAAGGGGCATTTGCGGGTCGCATGTTACACCTGAGACCTGTCGCCATTTCATCCATCCCGCATTCATTCTATTGTTGACAATAGAATGAATGCGGGCGCGTACAATCATAAATATATAAAATGAAAAGGTGACTGACTGACTGATCTATCAACACACAGGTCAAACTACTGGACGGATTGGTCTGAAATTTGGCATGCAGATAGCTATCATGGCGTACGCATCCGCTAAGAAAGGATTTTTGAAAATTCAACCCCTAAGGGGGTGAAATAGGGGTTTAAAGTTGGTGTGGTCCACGCGGACGAAGTCGCGGGCATAAGCTAGTGTACCTATAATTGCATTTCATTGAGAGACGCGGGTGACAAATCGCTCTAATTCAAGGCAGGGTTTTTACCCGACTAGGTAATTCCTCGTGTTACCCATTGCTGAGGGTCATGCCCTATATTTATAACTAGCTTATGCTTGCGACTTCGTCCGCGTGGACCACACAAATTTCAAGCTCCTATTTCACCCCCTTGGGAGTTGAATTTTTAAAGATCCTTTATTAGCGGATGCCTACGTCATAATCATGCCAAAATTAAGCCCGACCCGTCCAGTAGTTTGAGCTGTGCGTTGATAGATCAGTCAGTCAGTCAGTCACCTTTTCCTTTTATATATTTAAGACTCGCGACTTGTCCGCGTGGACGGTGGACTACACAAATTTCAAACCCCTATTTCACCCCTTTAGGGGTTGAATTTTCAAAAATCCTTTATTAGCGGATGCCTACGTCATAATAGCTATTAGCATGCCAAATTTCAGCCCGATCCGTCTAGTAGTTTGAGCTGTGCGTTGATAGATCAGTCAGTCACCTTTTCCGTTTAGGTATATATTTAGATTGCCTAGTAGATACGCGACAGGTCGAGATGGCAATCGCGGAGGGATGTACCCGCACACTCGCACAGTCCCTGCTCTAACCCGGTTTGGGCGAGCGCGGGTGATGTACGGGTGCGTGGGGCGTCCCCTCGCCTCATACCCCGATTGCCATCTCGACCTGTCGCGTACTATACCTATGACATTGAAATTGACTGAATGACGTGCAAATTCAAATTGCTGCAACCTTGTCGACGGTCAGATTTTTAATTAATTAATTATTAAACAAGATTCCTAGAATACAAATGACTTAATAATGCAATTTACATGATAATTATTGACAAAAACAACAAGGTTAACTATTCTACTGGAGGTATACGGCGACTTTATAGTCTAAGTTAAAGCAGGTGATATTTAATTAATTTAAACGCACATAACCCCGAAAAGTTAGAGGTGCGTGCCCGGGATCGAACCCCCGACCTCCGATTAGACGGCGGGCGACCACTAGGCTATCACAGCTTTACGTTGGTTAGGACTTAGGACGTCCGCCTAGGATTTTTATCCCAGAAAATCAAAGAGTTCCCACGGGATTTTTAAAAACCTAAATCCACGCGGACGAAGTCTCGGGCATCAGCGAGTAAAATAATATTTTAGGTATTAAGTAATAATTCTAGGTTTTTTTTATTTTTTTTTTTATTTTTTTTATTAGGAACACATACAATACATTAATTTAACACAAACTACGACACTTATAAATAAACACAGGCTGATAAATGTATCTATTAAAAATGGGTACACAGCATATGCAAAATATCTAGACAAATATAAAGAACTTAACTAACTACTTAACTAAACAAATAACTAAGTTACTTAGGAGATGAACCCACAGTTAAATGATAAGAGCTTTTTTTTGAATGCAGTAGCTGAGTCATGAAATATGTCGATACCAGGTATCTTTTTTGATATTTCGTTAAATTTTGTACATATACGTATAATTGGGGCTTGATTTCCTAGATGAGATTTGGTGAAAGGTATATGGAAGATTTTTGAGGATACAAAACTACGGGAGTGCGATAAAATAAAATAAGATTCTAGACATAGGTAATATTAATGAAATAAAATGGTGGCATTTAAAATCTAATGATTAAATTCGTTATCTGTGGGCTATTAATATAATAATATTGTTGTTTGATGAATAAATGAATACCTACTTAGCTTGATTAGAAAATGTTTTTTTTTGTAAACAAATATTTATTACCGAAATAAAAATATGACCTAAGATCGAAACGATTTTCCGTAATTATTATTTTACAAATTCCTTAAGTACCTACATATTTTGATCATCATGATCGACCCATCACTAGCCCACTACAGAGCACAGGTCCCAGAATGAGAAGGGCTTAGGTCATAGCCTGCCACGCTGGCCATGTGCGGATTGGTAGACTTCACACACCTTTGAGAAAATTATGGAGAACTCTCAGGCATGCAGGTTTCCTCACGATGTTTTCCTTCAGAATATATAAAAGTGTAGTATGTAGTTATGTAAAAAGTTCTATTTTAGTCTAGGGTTCCGTACCTCAAAAGAAAAAAAGGAACCCTTATAGGATCACTTTGTTGTCTGTCTGTCTGTCAAGAAACCTCTAGATTACTTCCTGGTAACCTAGAATCATGAAATTTGGCAGGTAGGTAGGTCTTATAGCTGGCATTAGGGGAAAAATCTGAAAACCGTGAATTTGTGGTTACATCACAAGAAAAAAATAAAAATGTGTTCATGAACAAATATTGCTATTTCCAACTTTCAGAGTAAGATTACTATACCAAGTGGGGTATCATATGAAAGGGCTTTACTTGTACATTCTAAAACAGATTTTTATTTATTTTTAGACATAATAGTTTTTGATTTATCGTACAAAATGTCGATAAAATACGATTGTAGTACGGAACCCTCAGTGCGCGAGTGTGACTCGCACTTGGCCGGTTTTTTCAAAGACATAGAGTTTAAATGGCGCGTGAGACGGACACCTACCCTGGTAGAGATTGCTGTGAGCAATAAGGCCTCCTTTGCATACAATTATTTTTTAGTTTTATTTTCTTTCTTTTTGTCATGTTATGTAATATTTTTTGTGTGCAATAAAGTATTTCTATTTATTTTATTTTTATTTTTATTTAGATACAAGTTAGCCCTTGACTGCAATCTCACCTGGTGGTAAGTGATGATGCAGTCTAAGATGATAGCGGGCTAACCTGGAAGGGGTATGGGAGTTTTTATTAAACCCATACCCCTTTGGTTTCTACACGGCATCGTACCGGAACGCTAAATCGCTTGGCGGCACGGCTTTGCCGGTAGGGTGGTAACTAGCCACGGCCGAAGCCTCCTATCTATCTATCTATCTACCCATATTTAGGTTGCCTAATAACTATTGGTACCTACCTATCATTAAGCCGATAACCTCAATTTGGTTAACAGTTTTATTATACGGGATTTCCTTTACGTATTAAGATATAGTCCGCGACAAGTCGAGATGGCAATCGTGGAGGGAACGCCCCGCATACCCGCACATCCCCCGCGCTAACCCGGTGCAAAGATCCCCTATTTAATAATCACTGAGAAATCATTTATTTTTGACATAATAGGCATTTACTTGTAATTGTAATAGGTACATTATCTCTGTCAATACTAATACTTATTATAAATGCCAAAGTGTGTCTGTCTGTCTGCCTGTCTGCTAGCTATTCACGGCCCATCCGTTTAACCGATTTTGACGAAATTTTGTACAGGTATAGCTTACTTGGACAACAGATGGACAATACAAACCACACAATGGAAAGGACCAGTAGGCAAAAGGTGTGTTGGAAGGCCATCCAAACGGTGGGCTGATGAGATAGTACAAACTGCAGGGAAGAACTGGTTGTATCTGGGCAAGGACAGGGAGAAGTGGAAGAGGTTGGAGGAGGCCTAAACCCAAAACGGGGCTCATGTTCCATAAATTAATACAAAAATTAGCGTTCACTTACTAACCATACCTACTAATCTAGGAAAATAAGTAAAATTGTACTTACTAACAAAACTAATCTACTATGTAACTAACTAAGGAACACGAGAATAAATGGCTTTTTTATTTATTTTATTTATTTAGGTATAGCTTTGATCCCGGGGAAGGACATATAATATGCTCTTACTAGCTGACCCGCCCCGGCTTCGCTCGGGTGGAATTTGGAAAATCGAGATGGGGGATGAATTTCCAAAAATCCTGGAACACGTATTTCTTCATTTGTGACCGAAAACCCAAATACCAATTTTCATGCAAATAACTTGAAAAATGACGGACTTTCATACATACTTTCATCCCCTATTTAACCCACTTAGGGGTGGAATTTCTAAAAATCCTTTCTTAGTGGATACCTACTCTTTACAGAGAAGACACCCTCAAAATTTCATGTCTCTAGGACCAGTGGTTTAGGCTGTGCGTTGATTTATATGTCAGTCAGTCAGGACTTAGAATTTTATATATATAGATTATACCAGAAAGTCAAAGAGTTCGCACGGGATTTTTAAAAACCTAAATCGACGCGGGCATCATCTAGTTTAAAATAAGTATTTTATTATCAAAAGGTCAAGACACTTAGGTTGCGATCTGTTAAAACGAGACAGCGTTATATCGCTGCCATAAATCTGTCTCGTTTTAAATGAAACTTGAAATGTCAAAGTACGCTTTATAGATCATAGCCGTAGAGTAGACATCTCAGATGGCGGTTACGCACTCATCCGATCCGAATCCGTGAAAATACGGATATAAAAAATATCTATGACGTATAGGTACGTCATAAGCTACCATCTAAATCTTCTAAATATATGAATCAAGCTACTGGACAGATCGGGCTGGAATTTGGCATGCAGATAGCTATTTAGATGTGGCATCCGCTAAGAAACGATTTTTGAAAATTCAACGCCTAAGGGGGTGAAATAGGGGGTTGAAATTTGTGTAGTCCACGCGGACGGAGCTAGTAGGTACAATATAAAAAGGAAGGAACGTATTTCCCACACGTATCAATCAATATTATTAAGTAGGTATACCTAATCGGCCAGAAAAAATAGACCAGACCAGACTAATAACTAATTGGGTATTTGACTACATCAAAAATAAATTATCTTGTTCTCAGTGATTAGAGGGTCTTCCAAAATACGTAAAATCCACGTCCTCTATTAGTGTCAAGTAATAACCATTTTAAATTATCGGTTAAACTAAAAAAGTACGTCATTATGATGTGACGTCACATTCCAGTTTTTTTTTTTAAATAGATATAGCGAGCAAACGAGCAAGCGGGTCACCTGATGTTAAGTGATTACCGCCGCCCATGAACATTTGCAGCACCAGAGGAGCCGCCGATGCGTTGCCGGCCTTTATTATTTATTCGGTATTTCATAGAATCTCGCATATACTAAGCGCGCGATTTGACGTTTGATAAAAAGTTACTGATTTGACTAGTCAAATATCGTATTCTTCAAACTAAAGTAGGTACGCGACAGATCGGGATGGCGATCGGTGAGGGAACGCCCCGCACACCGACGTGCAGGTGTGCGGGACGTCCCCCCGCCTCATACCCCGATTGCCATATAAACCTGTCACGTACGTAGTAGATATTAATTTCATATTTACCTACCTATTGAATCAGCGCAACGGCCAAGGTTGCAATTTTAGCATTTTTATAGCTAAATAACGTCTTTTTAAAGATACCTATTTGAATAATTGTGTAGATAATTGGAACGGTTAACATTATTTACGCCAACTCAGCGCATACGGTCTACTCACAAAATAGGTTTCTATTTAGGTTGGTACCTAGTTAGTATTTCATTGATTTTCTGGCACATTGTGGCTAGGTAATTCTGGTGGTATAGAATAGAAAAGAATAGAATGTTTTTTATTCATGTAAACCTTTTACAAGTGCTTATGAATAGTCAGGTAGTTTTAATTTACCACTGGTTCGGAATGCCGTTCCTACCGAGAAGAACCAGCAAGAAACTCGGCTGTTGCTCTTTTTAATTTTTCAATTTACAATGTTATTATACCGTACTATACAAGCCATTGCAGCCCCGTGCATTGCTGGAGCGAGTCAAATCCAAGCTTTTTTATCGTTTACATAGTCTGCGACTGTATAATATGCTAAATAGCTGTGATAACCTAGTGGTTAGGACTTAGGACGTCCATCTTCTAATCGGAGGTCGGAGGTTCGATCCCGGGCACGCACCTCTAACTTTTCGGACTTATGTGCGTCTTGCTTTAACGGTAAAGGAAAACATCGTGAGGAAACCTGCATGCCGGAGAGTTCTACATAATGTTCTCAAAGGTGTGTGAAGTCTACCTATCCGCACATGGCCAGCGTGGTAGACTATGGCCAAAACCCTTCTCACTCTGAGAGGAGATCCGTGCTCTGTAGTGAGCCGATGGGTTGATCATGATGATGATGAAGCCGGGGCAGGTTAAGTAGGTACCTACCTAGTAAACAATCCTGTTATTCCAGCTTTAAAAAGGCATAAAATCAAGCAAAATAAATACAAAAAAAACCGGCCAAGTGCGAGTCAGGCTCGCGCACTGAGGGTTTCGTACTACCATCGTATTTTATCGACATTTTTACGACGATAAATCAAAAACTAGGATTCATAAAACCACAAATTCACGGTTTTCAGATTTTTCCCCGAATGTCTATGCTATAAGACCTACCTACCTGCCAAATTTCATGATTCTAGGTCAACGGGAAGTACCCTGTAGGTTTCTTGACAGACCGACAGACAAAAAAGTGATCCTATAAGGGTTCCGTTTTTTCTTTTGAGGTACGGAACCCTAAAAACCAGACACATACCTTGTTCGATGCGCGGACACCCAGACGAGCGAACTATTTTTTAATTAAAAATACTTTAGAACAACAATTTAGTAGGTAACTACTAAATTATTGTTCTAAAGTAATTGGTTTAAACCAATGTTTATAATGCAAAGGTGTAAGAAAGTCCGTCATTTTTCAAGTTAGAATTGCTATTCGGACTTTCGGTTAAAAATGAACAAAATTTTTGAGGATTCCACCCCCTTTGATTTTCAAAATACTTAAATTGTACCTCGAGTGAAGCCGGATCGGGTTAAGTAGTAGGTAAATTATCCTGTTATTCCAGCTTTAACAAGACATAAAATAAATGCAAAAAAATCAGGCACATACCTTGTTAGATGCGTGGAAACCCCGACGAGCGAACTATTTTTTTTATTAATTTAAATACTTTAGAACGTATAACAATTTAGTAGTTAAACCAATGTTTAATTAAAACGTGTAATGAAAGTCCGTCATTTATCAAGTTAGAATTGCATTTTCATGTTTTTTTGATGTTCCCACACCCACAGTATTTTAATCACACACTATGGGATAGACGAGAAAAAAAAATCATCCCCACTTTACAGGTAGGGGAGCTACCCTAAAACAATATTTATCACAATTTTATTTCACCAATTTGTCGGCGTGATTAATATTTATATCCATGCCATATTACAAATTTCTAGCACTAGTCTGAGATTAACCGAGGACGGACGGACGGACAGACGGACGGACATGGCGAAACTATTAGGGTTCCTTGTAAACGTAAAGTAAACTACGGAAGCCTAAAAAGGCATAAAATCAAGCAAAATAAATGCAAAAAAACCAGACACATACCTTGTTCGATGCGCGGACACCCAGACGAGCGAACTATATATTTTTTTAAATACTTTAGAACATAACAATATAGTGGTTAAACAAACACAACCTCACTGAGTGGCGGACGGATCACTTGTGAGCAGATATATGTGTTTGTGGTCAACTTGACTTGTTTAATTTACGATTTTCCTCATGCGAAGTCCGGGGTCGAACGTTGTGACTGCCTTATTCTGTGACAAAAATACAACGACTCTCGATGATAAGAAAGCTTGGATTTGACTCGCTCCAGCAATGCACGGGGCTGCAATTGCTTGTACAGTATGGTATAATAATATTGTAAATTGATCACTTGAAAGAGCAACCGCCGAGCTTCTTGCTGGTTCTTCTCGGTAGGAACGGCATTCCGAACCAGTGGTAAATTAAACTAGTTAACGATTCAAAAGCACTTTTAATAAGTCTACTTGAATAAAAATAATATATTCTATTCTCGATAGAAGAGCAATTAATGTTTTAGGGATGATCCCTTATAACTGTATTATTTACGTTAAAGTGGTTAAACGTAAATCAGTACCCTTATTAAATGCGTAAGTGTGTTTGTTTTGTCCATCAATCACGCCGCAACGGAGCAACGGATAGACGTGATTTTCTGCATGGGTGTAGTTAAAGAGGAGAGTGACATAGGCTACCTTTTATCCCGGGAATCCAAAGAGTTCCAACGGGATTTTTTAAAAACCTAAATCCACGCGTACGAAGTCGCGGGCATCAGCTAGCTGCACGAAATATTTTTGAAAGTGGTTTTATATATCAATCGAATAAAAATGGTTTTTCTCCTAATGGTCGTGTTCAAAATGCGTATTTTGGGGCAACTTTGAGATTTTTCTCATTCCTCCTAGAGTGCGTGGCAGAACGACGCGAGCGCCATTTGGGTTCATCAACCTTACTCCATGAAGCCCTTCGCAACCTGGGCGGTCTACTCAGCTTCTGGAGCGAGCTTGGATGGCTGGAGCGAAGACTTCAGCGGGAAGGGGCAATGCACGCACAACAGACGGAAACGTTTAAGTGCGGAAACCAGCCCAGAACATTTATCAAAATTGGTTTAGCCGTTGAGTAGTTACGAGCCGACATAGGAACGGACATATATAAATACCTGAGGCCGAACAATAACCCTCCTTTTGGACTTCGCTACACTCGGGTAAAAACAAAGTTAAATAAAAATACAATATAGTTAGCTTTAGCCAGAATAAGGACGCGGTCAAACAACTACAACTAAGATTACAAAACCAGTTTAAATAAAGCGATATTATGCTTACAAGAAGACATATTAATATAAAATTATATTAATGTTATAAATATGTATATTGTGTATAGGTATGCGAAAATGTGCTGTTGTTAGTTTGTGCTTCAATCACACCGCAATGGAGAAACGGATCGACTGCTGCCTGCTTACCCGAGTCTGTCTGTTCGTCTGTTTGTTTGTTTGTTATAGATAAACTCGGAAAATACTGATTTTGATTATTCTTTCACCATTAAATAACTACCTCCATTATCCGACTAACATAGGCTATAAATTCAAGGACAGAGGGGCGCTGTTGGAGAACAAAGGCGTAGAATATTCCGGAATATTCAAACAAGAACAAAGGGAACACCTTGGATGGGGAACACCACGGGAACATTTAACGGCAAGGTTAGTTCCGATTTTCGCCACGCGCCAAGATAGCCTTGTCGCACTGTAGCAAATTTTTTTTATGCATGGATACCTTGAAATGGACACCACAGCATCCACATACCACAGAATGATAAATCATAAATCACATGGAAAATTTATTCTCTGTGACTCTAAAACGTAATGACACGAACCATGAACCTAGGTATAGTAATCGTGCGTCGTGAATCGTGATTATATGCTCTTTCATGGCTCTTTCTTTTATGTGGAAGTATTCGTGACTTGTGAAGGCCTTAAAACTGACATCCAGGGCCGTAAAAAAAAAAGTGGACTTGTGGTCACAGATGTTATTGGTCTGTGGTCACAGACGACAGACTAATCTAATAACTTATTTGCATTTTATTTTATTTACATAGTTGTAAACAAAATAATTTTAATTAAATAAAGCAAAGTACGGTAGTTTTATACCAATGGATAAATTAAAGAAAAAGTTCAAAATGAATACAAAACGTGCGCCAATGGACGTAGACAAAGAATTTAATTCGGAGTCTTGCAGAATTTGTTTAACTCCAAACGACAAAATGAGTAATATATTCGCTAGAACGCTGTTAACTAAAATTGAATACTGTACTGGAATAAAGGTAACATTTTCATGATCTCTTTACAAAAAACAGTGTCTATAGCACTCAGTTCCTCCTAGCAAAAGTAAATGTGTGTAAAAAATGTACAATTATTGTAACTTGTCGAAAAATACTAAAAAAGTTTATTCCATCAACTAGCCGACTTTTGCAGACTCAAAACTTACCAAAGCTGATTTGTTTTATGTCAGTACCCTTATTATAAATGCGAAAGTGTGTTTGTTTGTTGGATTGTTGGTTTGTCCTTCAATCACGTCGCACCGGAGCAACAGATCAACGTGATTTTTTGCATAGTTTAAGACCTGGAGAGTGACATAGGCTACTTTTTATCCCGGAAAATAAAAGAGTTCCCACGGTATTTTTAAAAACCTAAATACATGCCAACGAAGTGCGGGCATCAGCTAGTTAAAAAATAATAATAATTTAAAATAATCATCAAGTAACATAAGTATTTTGAATACTTTTACAGATAAAAAACGAAGATGGTCTACCTACAAAAATATGCAAAAGCTGCCAGACCAGCCTAACAGTGGCCCATAAGTTCAAAAAACTGTGCCTACTCACTGAGCAGATCTGTCGAAATGTATTGGAAAGTAACATAAAAACTGAACAGACCCATGACGCTAGCAAAATTGTAAATAACAATAGCAATGAAGACTACCTTAACGACGGTTGGCTCAAACAAGACCAGTCTAATAACAATTTTAATGGAGATTGTTTAAAAAAAGACAATTTAAATGAAAATTGTATAAAAAAAGACAATTTTAATGAAAATCGTGTTAAAGGAGACCGTTCTAATGACAATTTTAACGAAAATTGTGTTACAAATGACCATTCTGAAGATAAATTAAATGAAAAATATTTAGATAATGATTATTTCAAGGAAAACTTTAATGGAGACAAAATAAATGATAATAGTGATAATGTATTAAATGATGTTAGTGATCAGGATAATGGTTTGTATTAAATAGTTAAAACTAGCTGATGCCCGCGACTTCGTCCGCGTGGATTTAAGTTTTTAGAAATCTTTGATTTTCCGGGATAAAAAGTAGCCTATGACCTTCCCGGGGATGTAATTACTTAATTTCATCAAAAACTGTTTAACTGATGGGCCGTGAAAAGCTAGCAGGCAGACAGACAGACAGATACATTTTCCACATTTATAATATTAGTATGGATTAGAAATGCTACAAAAAAACTACTCAAAATAGTTTTTTTTGGTAGCATTTCTATGAGACTTCCGTATATTAAGAGACTGTTTAAACCGTGACGTATGCGCGAACTGAGTCCCTGTGAATGTGAAAAAGTACCCCGGGTGGGTTCGAAACTAGTCTGGCTAACGTCGACTTAACACGTGAGTAAAGCCGCGTTGTCATACATGTATAATGAAAATCACTCACGATAGTTTAAACGCTAAAACTTAAAAGTTGTTTAAGAAATAATCCTTAATTTTTCTATTAAAAAAAACCGGCCAAGTGCGAATCAGGTTGAGGCACCGAGGGTTCCGTATTACAGTCGTATTTTATTGAAGTCTGTAGTCTCAAAAAAAATATGGTATATCTCTTTATTAACATAATATTAATTGTACAGAACCCTCGCCACACAACTTTAACTTAATAAAAACTGTAGTAGTTTATTTTGTTAATAGGTGTAAATGCCATTATAAAAGAGGAGATTGAGTGTGAGTATGAAGGAAGCACGGAGAATGTATCAAAGGAAATAATCAACAGTTTGGAAGGGAACAGTTGTATTGATAGACCAAGACGGACGGCTAAACCTAGGTAAGGAAATTCAGTGAAGGAATCTCTTTATCCCGCAATAGCAGGTTGGTTTCATAAAACCTGCATCAGTCATTCACATTATTACAATCGCAACAATTGCGATTGTAATAATGTGAATTTGTGCAATTCTTGTTGCAACAATGCATTGTGGCCGATAGTGAACGAGCGTCAACCAATCGGAGGTGATTGCGATCGTGACATTGTAGCTGTCATTTCGATTGCGGTACAATGACAAAAATTCTTTTTTTATAATATTCCTTGAAGTACGAGGATGTGGTTCTTATGGAGAGAATTTTTTTTAAAATTCCTGGAAAAGAATCGACTGTTAGGCGGTACGAAGTTTGCCGGGGCAGCTAGTAAAATATATATTTCAGTAGGTACGACAATAGTGCAATGCGTATTTTTACAAACTCGTATTAGTACAATTTTTACCTACATGAAAACTGAAAAGTGATTTTACAGATTTAATAAAGAATCTATTGGAAATATTAAGAACGATGGAAAAAAACGTGGACCGTACAGGAAGAAGACTGAAACACCGAAACGCAGGAGGAAGTTCAAATACTTCCAGCTCTTCTGTGAGACGTGCCAAATCAAGTTCACTTGCAAGAAAGACTCGGATGAGCACAGAGACACAGTGCACAAGGAAACCTGGTCTGCCATATGCGAGGTTTGATATTGCTTTTTATAGGGTTCTGTACCTCAGAAGGAGAAAACCCTTATAAGGTTGGTACAGTGCAATACAGTTTAGCAAGTATAGCCCATCTGTATTCCAGGTGTGCGGCAAGCTGTTCGCGAGTCGCGGCGCGTACTCCTCTCACTTCAGATACCATCTCCCGCCCTCCTTCTTCTGTGAGCACTGCGACTACCGCAGCAGCTACAGGTGGGACCTGGTCAAACATCTGCTCATACACACCGGTGAGCCCATCTGTATTCCAGGTGTGCGGCAAGCTGTTCGCGAGTCGCGGCGCGTACTCCTCGCACATCAGATACCATCTCCCGCCCTCCTTCTTCTGTGAGCACTGCGACTACCGCAGCAGCTACAGGTGGGACCTGGTCAAACATCTGCTCATACACACCGGTGAGCCCATCTGTATTCCAGGTGTGCGGCAAGCTGTTCGCGAGTCGCGGCGCGTACTCCTCGCACATCAGATACCATCTCCCGCCCTCCTTCTTCTGTGAGCACTGCGACTACCGCAGCAGCTACAGGTGGGACCTGGTCAAACATCTGCTCATACACACCGGTAAGCCCATCTGTATTCCAGGTGTGCGGCAAGCTGTTCGCGAGTCGCGGCGCGTACTCCTCGCACATCAGATACCATCTCCCGCCCTCCTTCTTCTGTGAGCACTGCGACTACCGCAGCAGCTACAGGTGGGACCTGGTCAAACATCTGCTCATACACACCGGTAAGCCCATCTGTATTCCAGGTGTGCGGCAAGCTGTTCGCGAGTCGCGGCGCGTACTCCTCGCACATCAGATACCATCGTGTGAACTTGTTGATTTTCCGGGATAAAAAGTAAGCTTCCTCGGGATGCAAGCTATCCGCCAAATTTTGTCAAAATCGGTCCCACGGATGCGTCGTGAAAAGCTAACAGATAGATCAGTATGGATTAGTTTCACTCATGAGCTAGATTGTAATCTTAGTAAAGTACAGTGAGAAAGAAATTCACTGCAATCTCCGACTCATTCGTTTAACAATTCGTTACAGGCATAAAGCAGTACCAATGCTCGCAGTGTCCCAACAACTACTACACCGTGTCGAATCTGCGCGAACACGAGCGTGTGGTACACGAGCGTGTGTTACGTTACGCGTGTGACGTCTGCGGGAAAATGTTCTACGACCGAACGCACCTGCGGCGGCACGTCGACTCGCACAGCGACATCAAACGGTGCGTGTGACACATTACTCTGATGTAACATACGCGAGCGTTACGCGTGTGACGTCTGCGGGAAAATGTTCTACGACCGAACGCACCTGCGGCGGCACGTCGACTCGCACAGCGACATCAAACGGTGCGTGTGACACATTACTCTGATGTAACATACGCGAGCGTTACGCGTGTGACGTCTGCGGGAAAATGTTCTACGACCGAACGCACCTGCGGCGGCACGTCGACTCGCACAGCGACATCAAACGGTGCGTGTGACACATTACTCTGATGTAACATACGCGAGCGTTACGCGTGTGACGTCTGCGGGAAAATGTTCTACGACCGAACGCACATGCGGCGGCACGTCTCCGAGCTTTCTTGTGAGGCCCATAGTTAACGACCATGTCTCGGATCCATGTCATCACTGGCAGCAAGCAAATTGTCATATTACTAATGTAACATACGTGATTGCTCGCGTAACATGCACGAGCGTTACGTGTGTAATTTCTTGAGGGCCTCAATGCGAATACGATACATGCAATTTGATTTATGTACGGTCGACCTCAGAATTCGAGTAGCAATTCCGCAAAACTATTGCATCAAAAACCAGTCGCACTTATGACATTTTTCACACAAACACTCAGATGTGCGCACAACCGTGTCGTGCAGTGCAAGCGAATTCGATCATTAAGGTGCTAAACGTAGACTGAGTAAAAAAGCTAGACTAAAGTACTGTGTAACCGCGTCTGAGATAGCGATAGCACGACGTAACGATGAATAACACGACAATTACCATTGTTTAGTAGTCAATATTTGTATAAACCGCTCAACAATATTTGTATTAAACGTTTTTTATGTGAAAACAAGTAAATAACTAATGAGAAATACAATGACGCCACGAATTCTCAAAGTTTGTTTTGCAACTAAAGTTGTAGTCTTTGAAAAAAGCCGGTTACACGATAAGGGACAAAAAAGGTTAGCTGCGTCTCTGTTTATCACATTAGTAACTTTGTGTTCTCTTTTTAGTGTGAATGAGAAAGCAAAAGTTCCTTTGTCTAGATTTTTTACTCAGTCTACGGTGCTAAACGAGTTTTGGCCTTTGACTGTACATGAATTTTTTTTTCAGCTTCGAATGCGAAGTCTGCCACAGCGCGTTCACGCGTCGCTGCCACTGGAAGAAGCACCTTCTGAAGCAGCACGGCATCACTATACCTGCGCAGCGACCCGGCCGCGTCCGCGTCGGCGCTACCGGCGACTCGCTCGCGCCTGATGCGGCTGACGCGGTGCGGCGCTTGCGCATTAATCATATTTAGCTATTGATAATATAAAAATTGATTATAAATTATTTCAAACTGTACTTAATTAAAATATTTTTTAAATGTTTCATCTTTTATTCAACCTAGGTAACAGTAACGGCGGTTACGCACTCATCCGATCCGAGTCCGTGAAAATACGTTCCGTTACGGCCGGTTCACACATTTTTTTTATTTTTTATTCAGATACAAGTTAGCCCTTGACTGCAATCTCACCTGATGGTAAGTGACGATGCAGTCTAAGGTGGGAGCGGGCTAACCTGGAAGGAGTATGGCAGTTTTTATCAAACCCATACACCTTCGGTTTCTACACGGCATCGTACCGGAACGCTAAATCGCTTGGCAGCACGGCTTTGCCGGTAGGGTGGTAACTAGCCACGGCCGAGGCCTCCCACCAGACCAGACCAGAAATTTAGAAATTATTAAATTCCAAATCCCTGCCAGGAATCGAACCCGGGACCTCCCTCTAATAAGACCACATCGCTTACCACTGCGCCAGGGAGGTTGTCCAAACGTGTCTCCGTTTACTGTTCCGTTTTATCGTGTACGTTTTTTTTTCGTCGATGGCGTATGTAGTTGTATGAGCGACTTCACACATGGCACAGTATTCTGTATACAGTAAAAAATATCGTTCCGTAAAAAAATGACATTCCGTTTTGTCATCGAATACTGGACGGACGGAACGGAAATACGTAGAATTTTAACGGATAGATACCTACTGTGTGTGCGGGGTGTAGGAGGGGGAGTGAAAAATTTCGATTCATCACGTCGTAACTGACTCATAAGTAAACTGTAAGCACCCTCTCTAGATCTTTGGGCCATAAGTGGATGCTGCCAATAACTTCGAATCTTCCTTCTCCGAGGATATTACCAATAGGTACAACATGACAGCGTCCATCCTTGTAGAATAGCGGCGGTATATTTTCTGTTCACACATCGCATCCAGTAATGACGGATCCGTTGAACGTTATACGGTGCCTATGTGTGAACAGAGCATTTTATGACGTATCCGTTAAAAACGTACCAGTAAAACGGACTCCCATGAATAGAATAGAATGTTTTTTTTATTCATGTAAACTTTTTAAAAGTGCTTATGAATAGTCAGGTAGTTTTAATTTACCACTGATTCGGAATGCCGTTCCTACCGAGAAGAACCAGCAAGAAACTCGGCGGTTGCTCTTTTTAATTTTTCAATTTACAATGTTATTATTACAATGTTATTATACACGGGGCTGCAATGGCTATACAAGCCATTGCAGCCCCGTGCATTGCTGGAGCGAGTCAAATCCAAGCTTTTTTATCGTGCCGTCATATTGTGTGAACGGGCCGTTACGTTTCGTATGGGAGCTTGTGACATGTGTCGTAGATAGTCGCTGGTATTCTCACGGATGACGGAAGTGCAGTGCGTAATCGACGTCACTGTGCATAAAAGTATAATCCGTGCAAAATGACTCCTCACACGCCATTTTAACTCTATGGATCAACTGTCATTCAAAAGTACGGGTTCGCCTTAAAAATATGGCCTAAAATCGTACTTTTCACATGAAATTTGACACAAAGTTAAAATGGCGCATGATGATGAAGGCCGGCAACGCATCGGCGGTTCTTCTGGTGCTGCAAATGTTCATGGGCGGCGGTAACCACTTAACATCAGATGACCCGCCTGTTCGTTTGCTCGCTATCTCTATCAAAAAAAAAAAGGGGAGTTAAATTTTACGCGTTTTCTCTCTCTGTTTGTCGATGCTTGTTGTAAGTTTGCCGCAAGCGTCTGGCGGAACCACAAAATTCTGAAGGCTTTATAAGTCCGGCAAATTGCTAATGCGCATGGCCGCCATTTTAGTTTAGTGAAGTTAGGATTAGGATATTAGGATTATAATCGTGTCTACCAATCCGCACATGGCCAGCCTGGTAGACTATGGTTAAAACCCTTCTCACTCTGAGAGGTGAGCCGGCGATGGGATCATGATGATGATGAATCGTAAGTGTTAGAATAGAATAGAATAAATTTTATTGCATTAACTGTGTAGGTACATTAGGTGTTATACTTGTTATAAAGTTCTAACAGTTTACCACTTTGTGGCGTGCAATACTGGTTACATACAATATTTTTTAAATATTACAATTTTTAACTATTTTGTTTACTAAACTAATAAACACTACCTAGGTACTTACATACTAGGTATACTTACATCAATAATTTTCATAAAAATACTCATTAATATTATAAAAGGCTTTACTAATTAACCAATTTCTTAATTTATTTTTAAACATATTGCCTTCTGTTTTTTTAATATTGAGTGGTAAATGATTAAAAATTTTAACACCAAATGCAAATGCGCTTTTTGAGAAAGTGTAGCAGTTATTTTGGGGTACAATTACGTTGTATTTATATTTTGTACGCAAGTTGTCTCTTTTTGTGTTATTTCCCACAAAATACTCAGTGTTGTTTCTAATAAATATGCATAGTTCCAAAATATATATACAAGATAAGGTAAGATACTTTTTATCTATAAATACATTTCTAACAGATTGATCAGATTTTATGTTATAAATAATTCTTAAACATTTTTTTTGTAGAATAACGGTGGACATTTACAGAGTTTCCCCAGAATATAACGCCGTATGTTAATAGAGGGTATATATAACCATAATAGCCATTTTTTGTAATTTGTTAGTACTGAGGCCCTTCAGTAGCATGTTGCGGTTGATCCAGCCGCGGAAGCACACAAGTAGATATATAGACCAGAGGGGAAGCTTCATACTAGCGGCAGGTTCACTCACTCTAGCGCAGCTCACGCACACTACGACGTGTCACGGACGCTCCGTTTGCCATCGAACTGGGCGCAAACGGAGCGTCCGTGACACGTCGTGGTGTGCGTGAGCTAGTGTGAAGCTTCCCCTCTGGTCTATAATATCTACTCGTGTGGCAGAAGTGTGCGACGCTGACGTAGGCGGTGGGGTTGCCATGGCGACCGCAGTCTATGCCGAACTGGACGAAACGGCTGTTGTCCTGATTTCTTAGGTGTGATGAAAAATATTTTTCACGTTCAGTCACACTTGCAACCAAATGTGACTCATAGGGAAAATAAAATTCCTCTTGCGTCACAAGTGTGACTCAATGGGAACAAACGTATACGAGGGCATTTCACACTTTAATTGTAGTAAGGTTCTTGATTATTATAGTCGTAGGTGTTAGTGCTGAGGCCCTTCAGCAGCATGTTGCGGTCGATCCAGCCGCGGAAGTGTGCGACGCGGACGTAGGCGATGGGGTTGCCATGGCGACCGCAGTCTATGTCCCATGCGGTCACGCCGAACTGGACGAAGCGGCTGCCGTTCTGAAAACAAGTTCATACATGTGACCTGATCGTAAGAGCCGTGATAGCCTAATGGTTACGACATCCGCTGCCTATTTGTGGGCATTAGGCTCAGTTTTTTTTTAGATACAAGTTAGCCCTGGACTGCAATCTCACCTGGTGGTAAGTGATGATGCAGTCTAAGATTGAAGCGGGCTAACCTGGATGGGGTATGGCAGTTTTTATTAAACCCATGCCTCTTTGGTTTCTACACGGCATCGGACCGGAACGCTAAATCGCTTGGCGGCACGGCTTTGCCAGTAGGGTGGTAACTAGCCGGCCGAAGCCTCCCACCAGACCAGACCAGAAATTATGAAATTCCAAACCCCTGCCAGGAATCGAGCCCGGAATCTCCCACTAATAAGACCACAGTGCTTACCACTGCGCCAGGGAGGTAGTCAAAGTTATCACCTAAGCGAAGCGAAGAGATAACCTATGTGTTCAGTCGACAAATCAAATTAAAAGATGGCATTATCATTTTCTAACGTCTTCTATGGTCAGCTAAACACATCTCTTCGCTTCGCTTAACTGGAAACCGGGTCTTATCCCCTTCGGATAAGGTAGGAGTGTGAAATTAATATTGATACTGTACTATAGCTACATATCTCACCTCGTCAGGACAAATGAGGGGGAATCCCCCATCTCCCTTGCAGCGGATCGTGGCTCGTTCTCCGCCGGCGCACATGAATGACTCGTTCAGTTCGAAGAACCATCCCAAGCGGGTTCTGCGGAATTTGGACTGACAATCTTGATGAATCAGTAGTGGAACATCGATCTGTTTGAATAAATAAAATATGCAAATTAATTAGGTTAAGTATATTTTTTAACAAACTTAACTGAGAACGTTTAAATTTATAATTAAGTAAAGTTTGCCATAAACCAATATTTTTTCAATTTTGTAGTTTCTTACATGGGGGTTATTTAAGCATGAAGTTGCCTTAAGTTTTGGATTAAAAAAAATGTTGCGAATAATTTTACCATAGGTACCTAGGTATTTATTGTTTTGGCGGGTAGATGATAAAAAGAAAAATCCATATCTAGCTTAGTTTTAGATCAACAAATAATAAAATAATAGGCGTAGGTATAAGTCCCCCAAACTGCTATTGTGCTGGAACCATGTCGCATTGACATCGAAATGACGTCATTTTGACGTCAGCCGAAATAAAAATATACCATCAGCTCGAAACTTCAGTCTAGTGCTGACGTCACTAAAATGGCGACCACGCACATTTGCAATTAGCGGGACTTATAACACGATTGGTATGGAAAAGCGCGTATAAGGGCATATACAGCCGGGCTAGGACGCTACGCCTCGTGGCACCACCCGTACGACCCGTGGGTCTTGGCCGAGACCAAACGGAGAAGACCCCATTGACCCTATCTGTATTTTCGTGCACGTCTGCCCCAGAAAGGGGAGAAAGACTCAAAGGGCCAGGAAAGGATAGAAAGAATTTGTAGGGAGTCAAGAAGGCGTCCCGGGAATATGCCAAGAGCAAGTACCGAACGGGCGCCCTCCCGCGATTTGGCCCATATAACCGCGAGGTTGGTGGGGACATGGGAGGTGGAGGGGCCCCCCTGTCAATGTCATTCAAGTGCCAAGAGAGCCTTGTCGCACTGTGTGCCAGAGATATGAAAAAATAGAACATTATGATAATTATTATAATGGACCCACTGGACCATTTTAACTCTATGGATATGACTGTCATGTCAAAAGTAGGTTCAGTGGCTCTACCGCGGTTGTTTGACAGCTACAATGTCACGATAGCAATCATGTCTGATTGGTTAATGCTCGCTCACTATTGGCCACAATGCATTGTTGCAACAAGAATCGCACAAATTCAGCCAATCAGAACAATTGAGATTGTAATAATGATTGATGCAGGTTTTAGACAATCGCCCCGCTGGTTCACCTTTAAAATATGGACTAAAATCGTACTTTTGACACGACATTTGACACAAAAAGTTAAAATGGCGGATGAGGAGTTAAATTTTACGCGTTATACTCTGTGTTTGTCGATGTATGCTATAAGTTTGCCGCAAGCGTCTGGCGGCACCACAACTCCCACCACGGCTCCCGCGTTTCGGCCCTTATAACCGCGAAGTTGGTGGGGCCATGGGGCCATGACCCTATGTAGGAGAGAACAAGGCGGAGAATGTTACCGTTGCAATGGCTTTCTGCTCCGGTGAACTGTGGGCCCACTCGATCGCCTCGCAGCGCGCAGGCGCGGTTGCGGCGGCGACCGACAGGCACGCGACTCTGACGCGACGCGACAGTCGCATCGGCTCAAACAGGAAAAGAAGCGCGATGTCGTTGCGTAGATTGGCTGAAATACATGCCTAGATTAATAAAATAGGAGTAGGTACAAGCTTGTTTCACTCTTTTATTTTTATTTTATTTATTAGGAACACACACAATACATTAATTTAACACAAACTACGACACTTATAGACAAACACAGGCTGATAAATTTATCTATAAAATGTGTACACAGCATTTGCAAAATATCTAGACAAATAAAAAGAACTTAACTAACTACTTAACTAAACAAATAACTAAGTTACTTAGGAGATGAACCCACAGTAAAATGATAAGAGCTTTTTTTTGAATGCAGTAGCTGAGTCATAAATAGGTATATTTTTTGATATTTTGTTAAATTTTGCACATATACGCATAATTGGGGCTTGATTTCCTAGATGAGATTTGGTGAAAGGTATATGGAAGATATTTGGGGATATAAAACTACGGAAGTGTCTATGTGGAACAGATAAGGATATTCAATTGAGAAGGTTAACTTTATTTCGTAATATTTTATGAAGAAAGCACAAGTCAAGTATTTCGCGCCTATTTGGTACTTGCGAGCCATAAGTAACTATTCTTTCTTTATTTATTTAGTTGCATTCATGTCTTACATCATAACATTATATAAAATTACAATAATACAACATGAAGCCCCGTCAGGGCATTGCAAAATATAACATTTGTACATTATATATAAATCATAATATTACGTCATTCTAAACTTCGATACATAGTTATTTTAAGTAGGTAATAAAACTTGACCATTGAATTGAAATAATTATAGGCTCAAATAAATCTAAACTTAAATATAAAAAAAAACATTAAATTAAAACTAAAATAAATTAAATTAAATCTATAACCTCATCGAGACCACCGCAGCGACGCATTGTACCCAAGATGCTGGCAGCATTACCCCTTTGGATGGCCAAACTAATTCTTTGGCCAAGGTAGCTGCCAGCTCTCGGGTCCCCGGTTGACTCGATAACTCTTTTCGCAATTTCTTCAAAAAGAGCTCGAGCCCCCGGGCCCCACGGCCCCAAGGTCTCCACACCAAAAGGCACGAATACGAAGCTCCCATCGAGGTTTTCATATTTGCGCCTCTTGGCCTGTTCGGCGCTGATGGCCGCTGCACCGGCCATAGGAGGTCGTCGATTTTAAGGGACAATTTCAGTTCAAGATTGGAAAGTATAGCATACAATAATTATTTATACTATGTAATATTTCAAAACTTATTATGTGTTAACAATTAAACATAATAACATAACTACAATCGCGCTACGCCTCTAGGCCGAACTTGAAATAGGGCTGGCGCGTTCTAATTATTTGTTCATGAACACATTTTTAGGGTTCCGTATCTCAAAAGGAAAAACGGAACCCTTATAGGATCACTTTGTTGTCTGTCTGTCTGTCTGTCAAGAAACCTACAGGGTACTTCCCGTTGACCTAGAATCATGAAATTTGGCAGGTAGGTAGATCTTATAGCTGACATTTGGGGAAAAATCTGAAAACCTTGAATTTAGGGTTAGATCACACAAAAAAAAATTAAATTGTGGTCACGAACTAATAATTAGTATTTTCAACTTTCAAAGTGAGTGACTATATCAAGTGGGGTATCATATGAAAGATCTCCACCTGTACATTCTAAAACAGATTTACATTTATTTTTATGCATCATAGTTTTTGAATTATCGTGCAAAATGTCGAAAAAATACGACTGTAGTACGAAACCCTCATTGCGCGAGCTTGACTCGCACTTGGCCAGTTTTTTTTTGTGATGTAACCACAAGGAGACGGTCCATTTTGGGTCTACTCTTGCACCAGGTATAGTATGCGACAGGTCGAGAAGGAAATCGTGATATGAGGCGGGGGAACAGACAGACAGAATACAAAGTGATCCTATAAGGGTTCCTTCTTTCCTATTGAGGCGGAACCTTAAAAAAAACTATTCAGGCATTTAGAGGTTTACCTAAACAAATTATAGGTAGGTATAGTACGCGACACGTTGAAATGGCAATCGGGAAGGTCCCCCCCGTCCACCCGCACAGGTCTGCGCTTACCCATTGCGGGCGAGCGCGGGTGATATGCGGGTGTGCGGGGCTTCCCCCCGCCTCACACCCCGATTGCCATCTCAGCCTGTCGCATAGGTCCACTACCTACTAACCTTTGCTGAAGTCTTCATGCATCACCACTGAGTCCACATCTCGTGTCTGCGTTTCGTCTCCCCTGGCGATCACCTGAATGAATGAACATTATTTTAATTAAGAATATTATTAAGTAGGTACCAAAGTAGATAGATAAGTAACTTGCAAAGGCTGGCTTTTGATCTAGATCAAAGGAAATTTTCTAAATAATTAAAAAAAAAACCGGCCAAGTGCGAGTCAGGCTCGCGCAATGAGGGTTCCGTACTACAGTCGTATTTTTTCGACATTTTGCACGATAAATCAAAAACTATGATGCATAAAAATAAATAAAAATCTGTTTTAGAATGTACAGGTGAAGACCTTTCATATGATAACCCACTTGATATAGTCACTCAGTTCGAAAGTTGAAAATACTAATTATTAGTTCATGACCACAATTTAATTTTTTTTGTGTGATATAACCCTAAATTCACGGTTTTCAGATTTTTCCCCAGCTACAATCGCGCTACGCCTCTAGGCCGAACTTGAAATAGGGCTGGCGCGCTCTAATTATTTGTTCATGAACACATTTTTAGGGTTCCGTACCTCAAAAGGAAAAACGGAACCCTTATAGGATCACTTTGTTGTCTGTCTGTGTGTCGGTCTGTCAAGAAACGTACAGGGTACTTCCCGTTGACCTAGAATCATGAAATTTGGCAGGTAGGTAGGTCTTATAGCTGACATTCGGGGAAAAAATCTGAAAACCGCGAATTTGTGGTTACATCAGGTTATACTCTGTGGTAAGTCACCTGCAGGTCTCTTTTCCCTCGCACCGTATGCGCAGTGGTGAGCACCACGCTGGGGTGGATGAGGGTCCCGCCGCCGACGCTTCCTGCGTAAGTGTTCCCACTCTCCGACACGTTCGATAGATCCTTTCTGTGATATAAATATACAAGATGGTGCTTCAACAACGTAGTACCTACTTAATATTTTCTCCCACTTGTTCGGAAATCACTTCATTAAGTACCTACTTATTTAAAAAAAAAAAAACGTCAATCGGCTCGTTTCTGTCCGCACACCACGTAGATAGAATAATAGGTAGATTTAAGTACTGTGTAACCGCGTATGAGATAGCTATAGCACGACGTAACAATGAATAACACGACAATTATTTCCATTGTTTACTTAGTCATTTGGGGCCGATTCTCTTGTACACAATCTCTAAACTAAACTAAATTAACAGGTCTAAAACTAGTGATATCCTTTTCCGCAAGCAACATTATGAAAGGGATAGCAATAGATTTAGACGTGTAATTTTAGTTTAGTTTAGAAATTGTGTACAAAGGAATTAGCCACAATATTTGTATTAACCGATCAACAATATTTGTATTAAACGTTTTTTATGTGAAAACAAGTAAATAACTCATGAGAAATACAATAACGCCACGAATTCTCAAAGTTTGTTCTATAACTTCTTGTACCTATGTATTCTTGAAAAAAACCAGTTACACGATAAGGGACAAAAAATAGGTTAGCTGCGTCTCTGTTTATCACATTAGTAACTTTATCTGTGCTCTCTTTTTAGTGCGAATGAGAAAGCAAACGTTCCTGCATCTACCTTTATTACTCTATCTACGGCACACCAGAAATTTCCTTAAAAATTGCTGGACAATTTCATATTTGTAACGAGGTTCTTTATATGCATACTAATGATGTAACGAATATTCGCATTCGCATTCGCGGATATTCGCATATTTTTGCATATTTGGATTCGCATTCGCATTCGGCGAAATTAGGTACTGCGAATGTTTTGCGAATATAAAAATTTTTTTGATGTAATAGTTGGTTAATAAAACAAAATCCATTAATTTCTTATGTTTTTTAATGTGATAAAAAGTAACTTAACCTCCTAATCACATTATCAGTCTTCTCTTTATGATTTGGTAATGGGAAAGTCACCAAGCTATAGACAAATGGCGCCAAATTTAAACAAAAACTGAATATTCGCATTCGCATCCGCAAAATGTCCAAAATATGACATTCGTTACATCACTAATGCATACTAACATAAATTTAGTATGTTATGTTCTTAGATATTTTTTACATATTTTAAATTGTGATTTCGCATAAACCACTGTTCAAAAGTTAGTGGGCTCAATTAATTTTTTTATTTCAATGTTTATGCTTATGGGCTAAGACCCAGCGCGTGCCAAGCCTTTGCCATTTTATAAAAGCAGAAAGTTTCTCTGCGTGTTGTCCCCAACACTGGGAGGAACGTTTATTTGGATGTTTGCAAACAAACGAGCAGGCAGGCCGCAGACCACCTGATGTTAAGTGATTACCGCCGC
Source organism: Maniola hyperantus (assembly GCF_902806685.2). Classification (NCBI taxonomy): domain Eukaryota; kingdom Metazoa; phylum Arthropoda; class Insecta; order Lepidoptera; family Nymphalidae; genus Maniola; species Maniola hyperantus. The sequence goes on from NC_048561.1 coordinate 5,071,705, forward strand.
CCATGAACATTTGCAGTACCAGAGGAACCACCAATGCGTTGCCAGCCTTTCAGGAATTCCATGTTGTAATCTTATACACCATGTTTATACTTATAAGTTATAATATTTACTTACACGATAACCAGCCAAGGCGTCTCTCCATTGTCTCGCGTCCCACACGTGGACGTGGGGTCGATCTCCTCGCCCGACTGCGTAACGGGAGTAGTTGTAACTTCCCTAGACTGCAAAAAAAGTTTACTTCATTTTTGATTTATTTTATTCATTAGACACACAAATTTTAATAACGACATAATATTTTAATGTAGATAACGGGTAGATACCACGATTAATTTGATGTTTTTGTTATATACTCACTCGCCGAGCCTCTACTTGGGTTGTTCCCGTTGGGTCACACTCCCGTGAGTAACACTGTGACTCAACAGGGGAAAAAATCCCGTTGAGTCACGCTCACGTATTACGTGTGTAACAAGTGTTGACTGAATTTACTCACCGAGCCTAGTTTCTACTCGCTGAGCCGCTACTGCAGACCCTTTATACTCTACCTATAATAGGTACATGTTCTCAAAGGTGTGTGAAGTTTGCCAATCCACACTTGGCCAGCGTGTTGAAGTTTACTTATATAGCCAAACTCTTCTCATTCTAAGCGGAGACCCGTGCTCAGTAGGCAGCCAACGATAGATTGGTGATGATGATGATGATGATGATGATGACAAGAATTCTCGGATTCGGGCTAGATGTAGATGCAGTGCATAAGTCTTAGGATTCCTTTTTTGCTGTTTTGGTTCAGAACCCTGAAAAGCCTCGCCAGTACCTACTCCACTATGCTGTTGTGCCCTGGCACCCCGATAAATTTGTTCTGCTTGAACAAGCAGCTTGATACGCTCGTCAAGCAGCTTGAGCCAGTAAAAAGTGGTAAAATTCACTTTTCTCATTTCTCAAACAATGTCCGAACGTCGTCGCGTCGAGCAAAAAATATAATCGCATCAATCACGGTCAGCGCGTATAGTACGCGGCAGAAAATATTGTACATCGATCTTTAGAAAGAGATAGCGGTATCGTAGAGTGTTGTCTCTGTCGCGGTCGTTGAGACCGATAAAACGTCACATATCAGATACTAGCTTATGCTCGCGACTTCGTCCGCGTGGACTACAGAAATTTCAAACCCCTATTTCACCCCCTTAGGGGTTGAATTTTTAAAAATCCTTTCTTAGCGGATGCCTACGTCATAATAGCTATCTGCATGCCAAATTTCAGCCCGATCCGTCCAGTAGTTTGAGCTGTGTGTTGATAGATCAGTCAGTCAGTCAGTCAGTCACCTTTTCCTTTTATATGAGTGACAGAGACAACGCCCTACAAAGCCGACATCTCATTCTAAAGGTCGATGTACAATATTTCTTGCGGGCTACTATAAATTCTTGATTCAAGCGTCAAGCAAATATTTTAAACGGTTAAAATGCTTGGCTCAAGCAAAAATCTACTTTCTTGCCATCAAGCCGCTTAGTCACCTCCATAGATTATCTACTATATTACTAGAGGTCACCTCGGAATCCCATTTGAATTGATACATACTTCTTTACTGGAATCCGGCTGGAGCAAATCACTTGGACAGCAAAGCCGGGGCGCTGGGCAATGGGGGTCAACGCCTCTGAGACTAAGAAAAATCTTTATGTATAAATTTTTTTTTACAAAAAAATTAAAAACCGACTTCGATACACAAACACTAAAAATTTAAAAATAATTTAATTTATTACAGCGGCCATCAGCGCCGAACAGGCCAAGAGGCGCAAATATGAAAACCTCGATGGGAGCTTCGTATTCGTGCCTTTTGGTGTGGAGACCTTGGGGCCGTGGGGCCCGGGGGCCCGGGGGCTCTTTTTGAAGAAATTGCGAAAAGAGTTATCGAGTCAACCGTGGACCCGAGAGCTGGCAGCTACCTTGGTCAAAGAATTAGTTTGGCCATCCAAAGGGGTAATGCTGCCAGCATCTTGGGTACAATGCCTCGCTGCGGTGGTCTCGATGACGTTTTAGATTTAATTTAATTTATTTTAGTTTTAATTTAATGTTGTTTTTTTTTTAGATTTAAGTTTATTAATAGTTTATTTGTTAACCATTGATATAAAATAAAATTATTTGATTTATTACCGAATATATTATGTATACAAGAGTTAATATTAATATCCTCCTCAATCCTTAATATTGAATAAAAAAGTTGCAACTAGTAACAGTGTGACTCGATGGGAAAAAAAAACAATGAGTTCACACTTCCTTTCCAATGAGGATGCAATATCCGAATTCAGTCCGGGTTTTTATATCCGTATTTTCACGGAGTCAGATCGGATGAGTGCGTGATCGCTCTTAGGGTCCCGATTGACACCCTTTGGGTATACAACTAGGGTTGATAGGTACTTAGTATGAAACCACACTGAGACTAACCTGGTTGCGATATGGTTCCCACCGAAAAGCTTGCTTGTGGCACAGTGGTCTGCCGTTACACACAGACCTATCTCACCATCTTTCAGGCACACGTCAGGTTGCGCCGGTCCTGTAACCAGAAAAAAATAACCAATAAGTAGATTGTATGTATAAAATATCTCTCAACGGCTACACTCACGTATTTAGTCGACGTTAGCCCGACTAGTTTCGAACCCATCCGGGTCCTTTGTCAAGGGAGTCAGTTTGCGCACGCGTCGCGGTTAAGACAACGGGCTCTGCGGGCAGCGGCACGCGCGGCGCGCAGTCTTAACTGACTCCTTTGACAAAGGACCCCGGATGGGTTCAAAACTAGTCGGGCTAACGTCGACTAAATACGTGAGTATAGCCGTTGAGAGATATTTTATATAATGGAAATCACTCACGGTAGTTTAAACGCTAGCAATAAGTAGATATTTAAATTTGTGTTCCGTACCTTAAAAGGAAAAAGGAACCCTTATAAGATCACTTCGTTGTCTGTATGTTTGTCTGTCTGTCTGTCGTGTCTGTAAAGAAACCTACAGGGTAGGTACTTCCCGGTGACCTAGAATCATGAAATTTGGCAGGTAGGTAGGTCACATAGCAGATATTAGGCAAAAAAAACTGGAAACCGTGAAATTGTGGTTAATCACACAAAAAAGTGAAACTGTGGTCTTGAATTAAAAATTAATAGATACATATAGTTTCAATTTTCGAAGTATGATAACTATATCAAGTGGAGTATCATATGAAAGGGATTTTCCTGTAGGTATATTCAAAAATAGCATCATGTTTTTTGAACTATCGTGTAAAATGTTGAAAAAATACGACTGTAGTATGGAACCCTCGTTGCGCTAGCCTGACTCGCACTTGGCCGGTTTTTTTAGTGTTCCGTACCTTAAAAGGAAAAAGGAACCCTTATAAGATCACTTCGTTGTCTGTTTGTCTGTCTGTCTGTCCTGTCTGTAAAGAAACCTAAAGGATACTTCCCGTTTTCGTTGACTTTCCCGTTTTCCGAGATTAAAGTAGTTTATGTCGCCCTCAGCACTTGTAGCTGGTGCATACTTACTTGTTGTAGGTTTCGGAGGAGGCGTAGGGGGTCTGGTTGTCGCTACCGGTGGGGGGTCAGTAACCCCCTGCGTGTTAAATGGACAGCACACGTGACTGCCTGAACAACCGTCGACGGTACTGAAACTATGACAAAGGCTAATTCAGTTGTATTATCCTAGACATAAGCTGTGATAGCCTAGTGGTTAGGACGTCCGCCTTCTAATTGGAGGTCGGGGGTTCGATCCCGAGCACGCACCGCTAACTTTTCCGAGTTATGTGCGTTTTAATTAATTAAAAATCACTTGCTTTATCGGTGAAGGGAAACATCGTGAGGAAACCTGTATGCCTGAGAGTTCTCCATAATATTCTCAAAGGTGTGTAAAGTCTACCAATCCGCACATGGCCAGCGTGGTAGACTATGGCCAAAACCCTTCTCACTCTGAGAGGAGACCCGTGCTCTGTAGCGAGCCGGTGATGGGTTGATCATGATGATGACCCTATACATTCATCATCATGATCAACCATCATCAATCAACTATCATGAATGACAGTGTAGTGGATTACATATCAATTTTGCTAGATTTAAGTCGTACTTTTAAGTTTTAATATGTAATAGTTTAATGTCCCAAATAAAATAAAAACCCTTCGCCGGCTCACTACAGAGCACGGGTCTCCTCTCAGGTTAGAAGGGGACGGGGAGACTTCAAGATGACTGATGACTTGTGTTCTGGAACTAATCACAAACTCACCGTCTTTCTAAGAGGCCTCCACCTTGGGTATCAAGTTTACCGTTCTTGCACAGGTAGTACGCAACACACACACCTATCGCGTCATCTTGAAGTCTGCAGAGCGACGGTGGAGTCGACTTGCGTTCTGGAACTAATCAGAAAGGTTGTAAACATAGTTCCCGGCAGTTAAATAGTCCCGTCAGCAGTCTCGCGCAGGTATTGCACCATGCGTTCGTGTACAGTACGCGGCCGAAAGTAATGTACATCGGCCTTTAGAATGACATTTCGGCTGTAGAGCGTTGTCTCTGTCACTCATACCTATATTATGACGTTTTGTCGGTCTCAACGACAGAGACAATGCTCTACAAAACCGCTATCTAAAGGTGTACAGTACAGTGTTGGAAGATCCCCCCCCTCCCACCCTAGGTGGACGGACGACATCAGACGAGTCGCAGGGAGCCGCTGGATTCAGGCGGCGCAAGACCGTGGCGTGTGGAAGTCCCTACAAGAGACCTATGTCCAGCAGTGGTTGTCTATCGGTTGATGATGATGATTGATGACATTACTGCCGTGATAGTCCAGGGGTTTGGGCTTCGATCCCGGGCGTGCACTTTTTTCTATTTGAGGTACGGAACCCTAAAAAGTAGGTAGATATAAAATTAGGAATATTATAGTATCTGCCTAGTTTTTTTTTAGCCCTGTAAATTTTGACTAATATTCCCCGTTCTAAGCGAAAAGCTTGTGCTAGCAGTGGGTACGACAATACGGGTGGGGTTTGAACCGGCGACCTTTCGGGCTTCAGTCCGATCCTTAACCGTTGAGCTATTGAGGCTCTAGTTCACTACGTAACAAGTAACACTCACCCTCGGCACTTGTAGCTGGTATGTGCATACTTATTGTGGGTCTAGGACGAGGCGTTGTGGGTGTTATTGTCGCAACCTGATACATGTGGTAGAGGCAGCAAACTTGAGGGGGTGGGCAGCCATCACTGTCTCTGAAAATATTCAGTACCCTTAATATATATATTTTTTTTAATTCAGAAAGTGCGAAATGCGAAAGTGTTTGTGTTCCGTACCTCAAAAGGAAAAACGGGACCCTTATAGGATCACTTTTTTTTTTTATTTTTTAGAAAGAATATTAGCCATTTTTTAAATGACTAATATTCCCCTTTCCTCTCCAATTAAGCGTCAAGCTTGTGCTAGGAGTAGGTACGACAATAGTGCAACGGGCGGGTTTTGAACCGTCGACCTTTCGGTTTTCAGTCCACTCCTATACCGGTTGAGCTATTGAGGCTCTTAAACTTTGTTGCCTGTCTGTCTGTCTGTCTGTCAAGAAACCTACAGGGTACTTCCCGTTGACCTAGAATCATGAAATTTGGCAGGTATGTGGGTCTTATAGCTGGCTTTAGGGGAAAAATCTGAAAACCGTGAATTTAGGGTTAGATCACACAAAAAAAATTAAATTGTGGTCATGAACTAATAATTAATAATTTCAATATTCGAAGTAAAATAACTACATCAAGTGGGGAATCATATGAAAGGGCTTTATCTGTGCATTATAAAACAGATTTTTATTTATTTTTATGCAACATAGTTTTTGAATTATCGTGCAAAATGTCGAAAAAATACGACTGTAGTACGGAACCCTCAGTGTGCGAGGCTGATTCGCACTTGGCCGGTTTTTTTTTTTAAAGAATATTAGCCATGTTAAATGACTAATATTCCCCTTTCCTCTCCAACTAAGCGTCAGGCTTGTGCTAGGAGTAGGTACGACAATAGTGCAACGGGCGGGGTTTGAACCGTCGACCTTTCGGTTTTCAGTCCACTCCTTTACCGGTTGAGCTATTGAGGCTCTTGTTTGTTGGTTTGTCCTTCAAACACGTCGCAACGGATTGACGTGATATTTTTGCATGGGTAGGTATAGTCAAAGACCTGAAGTGTTAGTTAACCTTTCATACAAAAACATTTATACAAAACATTAATATTAGCATTCATACAATCCTGTACCTACCTTTTTATTAGAATAGAATAGAATATATTTTATTCAAGTAAACTTTTTACAAGTGCTTTTGAATCGTCAGGTAGTTTTAATTTACCACTGGTTCGGAATGCCGTTCCTACCGAGAAGAACCATCAGGAAACTCGGCGGTTGCTCTTTTAACTTTTCAATTTACAATGTTATTATACCATACTATACAAGCCATTGCAGCCCCGTGCATTGCTGAAGCGAGTCAAATCTAAGCTTTTTTTTATCATTTACATAGATTTTATCTTCGACTGTATAATATGCTTTTTTTAGGAGCATACTTTTAACACATTTTTTTATTTTTTATATAAATGAATATTAGCCATGGTAAATGACTAATATTCCCCTTTCCTCTCCAACTAAGCGTCAAGCTTGTGCTAGGAGTAGGTACGACAATAGTGCAACGGGCGGGGTTTGAACCGTTGTCCGTTCGTCGGCCTTTCGGTTTTCAGTCCACTCCTTTACCCGTTGAGCTATTGAGGCTCTAATTTTTTAAACTTGTGTAAAGGCAAGTCTAAAATTGTTATTTTAGTTTAAAAATAAATATAAGCCTTCAAACTGACCGTGGGGCTATGATGTCTCCGCCGTCGGTAATTATATGTTGACCTTTCTGGCACAGATAGTTCATAACACATACGCCTATCCCGCCGCCTCGCGGACTGCAGAGTGGAGGTGCAGCCAACGTTGGTTCTGTGGGTTAAATAAAGCCTTAAGTCTTATAATAAATAAGCCATAAGAAATATTGTCAAACACTATAGTTTTAAAATATATAGGTAATAAGTTTTATTATTGTATAAATTCACCGTATCTTAAATAATGTTTTCTTCTATATTTATGTTTAAAACTGTTCTCATGTAAGTGAACTTTTGTTCTTTTTTGAGAAAATAAAGTCTTTAAACCTAACCGAAGTCTGCCAGCTGGGAGCGGACGCGTCCTGTGGGGCGGCCAGCGGGCGCGATACCATACTCTCCGATGATTACGCAAAAAGTTGCAGAAGCGACAGCAACGCGACAGCAGTAGCACTGCAACAGTTCATTTGCTGCCTCTCTTCTTCTTCTTCTTATTTTGCTTTGCTTTGTGTGATCGCTCGACTCGTTGTGTCAGTTTTTTCCATGCACATGCAAACTGTGGAACCAACTTCCTCTAGCGGTGTTTCCACTAATTTCAATATGGGGTTATTCAACGCATTGGCGGTTCCTCTGGTGCTGCAATGGGCGGCAGTAATTACCTAACATCAGGTGACCCGCCTGCTCGTTTGCTCGCTATTTTTATTTTAAAAAACCGGCCAAGTGCGAGTCAGGCTCGCGCACCTAGGGTTCCGTAGTACAGTCGTATTTTTTAGACATTTTGCACGATAAATCAAAAAATAGGTATGATTCATAAAAATAAATAAAAATCTGTTTTAGAATTCACAGGTGAAGCCGTTTCATATGATACCCCACTCAAGTGATGATGTTACCTAAATGCGGCAATTGATTTATGTACTTAAATTTACCTATGCACAATATTTAAAGTTTTCTTCTTTGTGCGAATTGTTTTATCTCTGGTAACATTTTAAGAAACGTCAGAATTCCACGGAATTAAAAATCAGACTATAGGTACCAGAGGCGTCTTTTCCTATGGTGCAGGGTGTGCGGCGCACACGGGCGCCGGGTCTAAGGGGGCGCCGAGCGCCCTCTAATGCGACACCTCCAAAGATGCGTCGATGCCGGCGCTCTCAAAGACCCTGCGCTCGTGTTATGGCCGACGCCGTCATCATTTAAAATTGTACCATTTGCATCCGAATTTCCGTTTGAAAATATAACTGTTAGTATTCCATTTTGACCCTGCTCCTACTAGACTAGAGGACGCCAGGGTACTGGTTGCACACGGGCGCCACAAGGGCTAGAGACGCCTCTGATAGGTACTTACGTTCGGTGGTAGTGGACGGACGGCCGAATACATCTGCGAACCATCTCGAAGTTTCTAAGTCTGGCACATTGTCTGCCACAAAAGGCTGCCTGCCACTGGCCATCATTACAAGTAGTGGTAGGAAAATGGCACACTTCAGCTTTTGGGGTGGCATGCTAAAATAACAATTTTTTGATTAAAATAAACTGACATATTATATGGATCCGAGACATGGTCGCTAACTATGGGCCTCATAAGAAAGCTCAGAGTCACTCAGCGGGCGATGGAGAGAGCTATGTGCGGAGTTTCTCTACGTGATCAATGAGGAAATGAGGAGATCCGTAGGAGAACTAGAGTAACCGACATAGCTCAACGGGTTGCGAAGCTGAAGTGGCAATGGGCAGGGCCATAGTTCGTACAACCAATAGAGGTTGGGGTCCTAAGGTGCTGGAATGGCGACCTCGCATCGAAGACGCAGCGTTGGAAGACTAGGTGGACGGACGACATCAGACGAGTCGCAGGGAGCCGCTGGATTCAGGCAGCGTAAGATCGTGGCGTGTGGGCCGAGATGGCAATAGGGGTGGGGACGCCCCGCACACCCGCACAGCCCCCAAGCTAACCCGGTGCGGGATAAGCGCGGGTGACATGCAGGTGTGCGAAGCGTCCCCCCTCATAACCCGATTGCCATCTCGACCTGTCGCTTACTACAATGGTGAATGAGTTCTTCGAGGATAATATTAATACCATGGTATAATTACTGACTTTGTGACATTATAAAATTGTACCTAATCATTATGTATTTTGCTTATAATTGTTTTTTGACTATTAATTTAATTTTTTGTTTCATTGACTATTAAGTAATTATTTTACAAATTGGTAGGTACTCAAAAATATTTGCACACTATTAATTTAGTAGAATGTTATGGCCTCTGATTATAGTGTAATTTTCATCTTTCTTGTACAAACATTCTTGCAAATAAATGATTATTTATTTATTTATTTATTTACAAGAGGTACTTACATTTAAAGTTAAGTTTTTCCAAAGTATCTTAGTTATCACTATATTCACTAAATTTGTTTTTTTTTTAAATAGATTTCAATTTAAACTGCTCATTAAAATGTTTGTTTCTCTTACAGACGTCCCGGCTATACTGGCTTAGATTTGGGGGGAAACCAAAATAAGCCATAAATATACCTAAATATCTATCTACTTAGTTTATAAATATATTATGATTCATGTGATACCTACTTATATCAAGCCCAGAGCAAAACTTTGACCTGCTGCGTCATTTGCCTCATTGTTATTAAAACATTCATTATCCTCATATTTTAATCTCATTCCACCCTCCATTTTCTAGAACCGCACCGCACGCCACCATAAGCAATTCCACCCTCACATGGGTGTCTGGTGCACTTCGACCGCCCGTTGTGCCAGATCCTTTTTTCCTCGCCTCTGAAAAGTTAAAGGTGTGTGCCCGGGATCGAACCTCCGACCTCCGATTAGGAGGCGGACGTCCTAACTAGGCCATCACAGCTCGGCAAATGTTTATGGGCGGCGGTAATCACTTAACATCAGGTGACCCACCTGCACATTTGCTCGCTATTTTTATTTTTAAAAAATCACCTCAAGTTTGGGTTGAGAATCTGTGGAGCACAGTAGGTCGATTTCGTAAAACCTGCATCAATCACTATTACAATCTCAATTGTTGTGATTGGCTGAATTTGCGCGATTCTTGTTGCAACAATGCATTGGAGCCAATAGTGAGCAAGCAACAAGCAATCAGAGGTGATTGCGATCGTGACATTGTAGCTGTCATTCTACCGCGTCTCCCATCAGAACAAGAAGTTCTTGGTAGGTAGGTCACTATAATGCCTGAGAGAGGATTTTTACTTCGGGCTATTAATAATTACTCGGCTGAGTTTGTTGTGGGTTCTTCTCAGACCTGGGCGCATTTAGAACCCGCGTAGCTTTAGTTTTAAGTTTACGTAATTAATTATGACCAATAAGTAGGTACATTATTATCTTACAAATCCGGCAGTTGTCTATCAAAAAGTACCTATACACTGTTATATCTATTTTGAATACTTAGGTACACTAAATTTGACTTTTGACTGTTTGTCAACAGAAAAACCCAACATTTGGGAATCAGCGATAAAACTTTTGTCAGCTCGACTTATCGCGGCCTACAACAACAACAAAAACAGGAAAACATAACAAAATATTATAAACTAGCCGATGCCCGCGACTTCGTACGCGTGAATTTAGGTTTCTTAAATAAGGGTTTGACGACCTCCCTGGCGCAGTGGTAAGCGCTGTGGTCTTATTAGTGGGAGGTCCCGGGTTCGATTCCTGGCAGCGATTTGGAATTTTATAATTTCTAAATTTCTGGTCAGGTCTGGTGGGAGGCTTCGGCCGTGGCTAGTTACCACCCTACCGGCAAAGCCGTGCCGCCAAGCGATTTAGCGTTCCGGTACGATGCCGTGTAGAAACCAAAGGGGCATGGGTTTATTAAAAAGTAAAAACTGCCATACCCCTTCCAGGTTAGCCCGTTTCCATCTTCAACTGCATCGTCACTTACCACCAGGTGAGATTGCAGTCAAGGGCTTTGTTTCTGAATAAAAAGAAAATATCCCGTGGGAACTCTTTAATTTTACGGGATAAAAGTAGCCTATGTCACTCACCTCTGACTAATACCCATGCAAAAAATCACGTCCATCTGTTGCTCCGTTGCGACGTGATTGAAGGACAAACCAATAAACAAACTTTATAATTGGGGTACTGATACGTATCTATCTATCTAAGTGTACCTACTTATAATTAAACTGTAACTGGACGATTTCTGTACATTAAATATATTAGTTTGAAAATTTTAACATTATTATCGATTAGAACCCCAAAACAATTTTTTTTTAATTGTTGTTTTTCTGTTTGTGTCCGCATAATGCGTAAACTACTGAACAGATTTTGATGAAATTTGGTATAGTTGTGTTTTGACGCTTTATAAAAAGATACTGATTTGACTAGTTTTCCAATACCGGATTGAATTTCGATTGTTTTTAAGAAACATGTTTGCGATTGGTTGGCGACTCAAAATGAGTTTTTTGCCTAGTATCATTTGTATGGGATTACGTAAAACAGAGAGCGCTCTACCAAGTTCTTTCCGGGGATAGGGTTATGGTAATCGGTAAAAATAAAACAAAAGGCAATAATCGCTCTCACAATATTTAATAATAATACTCCATCAACAAAAACAATTAAAAAGAAATAAATATGTTGTACAATAATCGACATTCAAAAGAATATTTACAATGGGTTCAATTCATTAATAAATAATATGCTTTCTGTATCATTTTTCGCTTAAATTCTAAAGTTTACATGAGCGAGCGGAGAAAAATAAAATAATAAGATGGTTCTTAGTAAAAAAAATAAAAAATAAAAAACAATTGTATTTTTAAGTACCACTTTTTTTAATTTATTTATGGCTCTAGATGCAAGTCCTTCAAAATCTATCAATTTTTGAATACTATGTGAAACCACCGAGCAAAACTTAAAAATGATACATGATTACATTTTTTTTGTTCCTTTATGGAATAAAGTTAAAATAAAAGTTATAATAATTATTCATCTTTGATTATAAAATTATTTCTTTATAAGGTTGGTCAAATTAGTTATTTACAATTGTTCTAGTACCTAATAATAAAAATTAGTGTAGGTACACATTTAAAAAATATAAAAACAAAATGGTTTTTTCTCCAAATTAAAAGTCATCATGAAAATGTTACCGTGGCCTGGGGAAATTTAAAAACTCTCAAAAAGAAAATTTATCTGCGACTTCAGGCTGCATAGTCTACGATCTTTGCCTATACCAAAGGGGAGAAATTGAACAACTATTACTAGAAAAAAAACTCGCTCATATAAACTATTTTAGTAGTAAATGTCACTTACTTTACCATTCATAACAATAGTTTACAGTGCGACATGGCTCTCTTGGCACTTGAATGACATTGACAGGGGGGCGCTGTTGGAGAACGAAGGCTTAGAATCGTAGATAGAGTAATGGTAGATACATGAACGTTTGCTTTCTCATTCACACTAAAAAGAGAGCACAACTGATGTGATAAACAGAGACGCAGCTAACCTATTTTTTGTCCCTTATCGTGTAACTGGTTTTTTTCAAGAATACATACAACTTACATACAAGGCATGCAACTTTAGTTGCAAAACAAACTTTGAGAATTCGTGGCGTAATTGTATTTCTGATTAGTTATTTACTTGTTTTCACATAAAAAACGTTTAATACAAATATTGTTGATCGGTTAATACAAATATTGACTACTGAACAATGGTAATAATTGTCGTGTTATTCATCGTTACGTCGTGCTATCGCTATCTCATACGCGGTTACACAGTACTTAAATCTACCTATTATTCTATCTACGCTTAGAATATTCAAACAAGAACAAAGGGGGACACTTGACGGCAACATTAGTTCCGATTTTCGCCACGCGCCAACATAGCCTTGTCGCACTGTGGTGTTTCTTTTCGTTATTTGAAATATTGGAATGGAAATATCAGATTGGCACTAACATGGAGGGCACTCATTTTCTTTATACGATTATATTTTTTTAAACTACGCCATTATTATATTTTCGAAGCTCGGAATAATTTTGAAATCGTTGTTTTTTTTTCAAAATCAACGCGTCACATTTTATAGTTGAAGAGCCGGCGACTAAATTATTTAAGTTTTGTACTTGTTTCATTTTTCGTAATCGATGACTGAAATGGACATAATATTACAAGTACGCTGGAAGAGGTGTGCCATACAAAAAGGTCAGTTATTATTTGTGCCGATTCGCAGTGCCCACCGAGCGTACCAGGAATTAAAAATGCCACTGTGTCAAATGTTTTCCTGTTGAATATGTTGACAGATGTCTCATCAGTAACATTTAGTTATGAGTACGCTCACGTGGCGCCTACTAGCACCAAAATGGCGAAAATCAAGTTGGTTCGAAAACGGGTCGGCAATCACAGGTCCAGTGTACTTGTATCTGCAGAGGTCAGTGATGAATGATGACGCTTCATCAATGTGGTTAGTATGAGATTTCACATCTCACCAACGTCGATAGAATTACAGCGTTAAAACATGATAACTTCAAAGAAAAATGGACCTAAAGCACCCTGCTTTAAAGTCAAAAATTCAGTACCACCGAAGTTTCCGCTTAAAGTGCTGGCTGTATGTAATATGTATGGACGAATTTGAGCTTTAAAATAAGCCAGCCACGGTCCACTTTACTTTAACGCAACAATGTTTTGAAAATCGAATTCTATCGTTGATGAGATGTAAAACTACTAAGCCCTATAGATGGTAAGTAGCGGTACAAGTTAAGATTGACTTAAAGTTAACTTGTAAGATATATCTTTTATGCTCTTAAACTATTATGTGACTTTTAATTATAATTATAATTAATATAAGGCCATTTTAATGCCTCCTTTACAATCTCGTCGAAAAAACTGGACGCTCTTTCTATTTCAAAAAAAAAAAGGAATGAATCTCTGGCAGTACATATTTTCGACATTTCCTTCTAAACTCCTCTTACTTTTAGGCCAAAATTAAAAAAAAAACCATTTTTTTCGAGAATCTTCGGCGAGAGTGTAGACGAGTTAAATATCTGAATTACCAGGAAGCATTCTACCGTTACTATTATTCTACAATAACATTAACTTGTTTTACGTAACCTGCCTAAAGGTGATAGCACATTGCATTACGCACCGCACGCTGTAATATATTTTTGCTGAATATGCGTAACGTCACGCAAAGGAAATAAGGCGTATGTTTATAACGTCTCTAGGTCACGCCCGATGCGGTTGACGCATATGGATGACGTTAATCGCATCTTCACAAGTGAAAAAGAATATTTGGTATGCAATATGCATAAAAATGAGTAATATTCCCTTTTCTCTTCCAAATAAGAAAAAAGATGCTATTGATTCAAATAGTTTTTTCTCTAAATACAACAAGGGTAGCCACCTTCAAAATGTTATAGTATAACACACATTTAATAGGGAAATATAAAAAATAAGCCTATAAATAGCTTATGCTTTGAGTAAAGTGACTGGCAAACAGCTTGAGCAAAAAGCAGCGTAGTGGGGAAAAGTTACAGCATTGTGGGAAACAAGGGTAACCCTCATGCTCAAATCTCCCTTCGACAAGATTAAAGGGGCCCCTAAAAGAGCAGGCCTGAAAATCGACTAGGCACATTTTTTATGACGCTTGCCACGAATTGTATGAGCGAGAAACGTCGCGAATTGTATGAGCGAGAAGCGTGCTCAGTGCAGGCGTGAGGATCAGATTGAATTTAAGCCTATGACCTTTTTGACCTGAGTCCGCACTATGATCGTTAAGCTATTAAGATTTCCTTGCGTTCGGTGCGTGCTGTAATGTGCGACCACTATAGGTCAGTGACACTAAATCACAAATCACACTTATTTTAATCTACCATTCGTATGACAGGCACATAGTCGGTTTATTTCTTCTATATAAAAAATCTAAACTTTACGTTTACATGAAATTTTTTTGTCATAGACTGTCACAGACATCTATGACATTTATTGTCTCATTGTGTCAAAATAACGTTGCGCGGGTAAATGTTTTAGACATTTGTATTTTATTTATACAAAAATTGACAGTGTACCGAAAAAAAACTGTACTTGAAACTTTAAATAATATAAAAGAATTAACTATATAGTACGCAGCCAAAAGTGATGAACATCGATATTTAGAAGGAGATAGCAGATTTGTAGAGCACTGTCTCGGTCGTTGTGTCCGACGAAACGTCATATGGATATGAGTGACAGAGACAACGCTCTACAAACCTGAAATGTCATTCTAAAGGCCGATGTTCATCACTTTCGGCCGCGTACTGTAACTGGCATATCAACATACAGTATAAACTGGAGGGGGTGAGGGAAGGGTTTTTAACCCGATTGAAATTAACTCCAACAGGTTATATTTCTTAATTCTTATATACAGTAATAAAAATAAGGGCCGATTTTACCAACGTAAAATAAGTCTTGTCAGAGAGTAAATTTGAAATTTTGACAGGTTTTCAATAGAAAAACTGTCATTATGGCCAATTTATTCGTTAAACGTCTCTCGACGTAGGTGAAATTGGCACTTAGTAATATTAAAGTTGTAATAAAAAGCGAAAAAAAATTAAAAAAATTTATAATGTAAATAAATATTAAAGAATATGAAACAAAGCGTTTATACAAAAAAAAGAGTTGATTTTTACATTATGTACTTGAAATATTTAAAACAACAAAAGAACTGATTATAGATATTTTAGCTAAGTTTTTGGGACACTGCCTCTTGCACTATGTATACCATAAAGTTTTTATACATAAAACTAAACAAGCTATTCTTGTCTATGGATCGCACCTTATATAAATATCTTTTAAAACCGATTTCAAAAAAAGGAGGTTCACTTACCCCTTGTATGTAATAATATTTGTATACATAATATTTTTTAACAAGTGCTTGATCGATTTTTATAATTTTTTGTTGTTATAACAAGGAAAGTTTAAATAACAATCACCTTATCTTATAGGCGGCCTTATCGCTATTTTAGCGATAAGGCCGCCTATTGTACATGCTGTATTTGTTATATGTCTATTGATTTTGTTTTGGTGTACCATAAAGCATATTTTACTTTTACTTTTACCTTATATTGAAGTCGGTTTCGGTTTTTGTAAAAATTATTTATATAATAATTTAAGCAGTTTAAACTTTACTTTTTATACAAATATATTGAGCTATAATATAGTCTATGCTAGCTTAAATTCCATAATATGGCCAGCCCAATTTTTTCAAAAATTCAGAATTTATAATCATATCTTATTATTATTGAAGTAGACATTTTGACAATCCGAAAATAATATACAATATTACAGCGATAATACTGAATATTATTAAAATGAATATTGCATAATTTCAGTTAACATCATATTTATATGATTATTCAACGAAATAGTATTACATATTTGCAAAGTATTATACAATACACAATATAATATAATATTTATATTATACAATACAATATTGCAGTTAGAATATTGAACATTATTAAAATGAAAATTGTATAATATTCAAACTTAAAGCAGATAACATTAGATATTTCTAATTTGGATATATCACAATGTATTTTTTTTCTAAACTTTTCATAGGAATTTTGTGTTTGCTGATTCTAGCAATAATATTCGAATATTTCAGCAGGAATTCTAGCTGTATTTAATATTACCAGAGAAATATTCGGTAAAATTAACTGGTCAATATTCTAGGGGTAATATAATATCGAATATTACCACGGTAATACTGGGTAATACCGAGCTGGCCACGCAATAATTTACTCAGCATTAATGGAGATGGTTTTACCTTTGGGATCATCGAACCGGTCCATGGTACGGATGTCCATCATCATCATAATGCCGTAGAAGGTGATGGCCAGGAGTATGAAGGTCACAAACAGCCCAGACCAGATGGGAACAGTGAAGAATCCAACGCAGTTGATTGAGTCTCCGTAGAAGAGGGTTTCATTTCCGTTTTCTTTGAAGTATGGTTGGACCTGGAATAGCAGTTTATTTTAATCATTAAAACAAAATCATAGGATTTTTTATAGAAAACCAAAGTAGTTGCTTTGTGTACTATCGCGATGATAGTCTCGCCGTGTCACAAAATTAGTCTCGCCATGTCACAAAATTTGAGGCAAACGCTAGGGCCAACCTCCACAGGCTGCTTTGTGTACTATCATGGTGATAGCCTTGCTGTGTCACAATATTAGTCTCGCCATGTCACAAAATTTGATGCAAACTCTATGGGCCAATCTCTACAGGTTGCCTTGTGTACTATCGCGGCGATAGTTTGTATCGAGAATTGCCGCGATTCTCTCGACCGTAGGTAGTTAAGGAGAAAAGAGGAAAAATTTCATACCTTCAAGTCTTGGAACGTCACCACTATGGTCTGGTTGATGCGGTAGCTGAAGGTCACGTTCTGACCACAGCGGTAAGCAAAGCCGACAGGTGCATGCACCTCCGTCACCTCTGGCATTAGATTGACTTCAAGGTCTGCCTGTTTGTACGTCACTGAGCCTGGAAATTGATGAAGTTACAGGATTAATGTAAAAAGACTGGCTGGAAGACTGGAAGAAAAAAAAACAAACTTTATATTGACTCGATCGATTTGTTAGGAAAACTATAAATAAAACAATCCACACAAATATCACATTTACAAAAATTAAAACTAAAACTCGTCAAGCCAAACTACCTAACTACTAAAAAAAAAAAAACTAGAACAAATTATGGCAGAAAAACCCTTACCTATGAAGGAGCTAAACTCTATAACAAAATACCTGCACACATAAAAAATTTACTCTCATTCAATGCATTCAAAACTGAATTAGCTGCTCACATTATGAGTAATGCGACTCACTTCGACAAATGCATTGAATGAGTACCTAAATGGCGCATATTGTAAACTTTCATTCTTAGAATTAAGTTCTCATGTTGTCTTTATGAGAATTAAACGTCGTTAAACCTAAACCTAGACTGGCCAAGGGTGTCAGACTTGCACACGAACAATTCCATACCATTGTACGCTGTACAATGTAAAATTAAACTATTTTTAGTTGATGATTCAAAAGCACTTGTAAAAGTTTACTTGAATAAAAATATATTCCATTCTATTCAGCAAAAAATAATATTTTACGGGTGGATAAAGAAACCCAGGTCAGAAGGACAAGGACATAACACTGTATGAAAGGATGGTACTTACTAAAAAACCAATAGCCAGCCTTCTGCAAGAAGTTTAGCGTAAGACTGCTATCTCCAGATGTCATAGTTGTTGACATCTCAGTCCCGTTTATCTCAGTTCTGGCATTATCGATTTCCGTCACATTAGTTACTGTAGTGTCTACAGTCACCACAACTCTTTTTACGTACATCTTGAGCCCATTTAAGGTTATATTCTGTAAATCTGTGCTCTCGGCCTGGCGACGGACTCTCCTATGCGACTCGAAGACAGTCCAAGATGGATTCCGGGCAGTGTATATAGCTACAACATTCTCATACTCAGACTGGAGTTTACCGAACATTTCTTCCATGAAATCGTTATGACGGCGAAGCAAATCTGCTCTCGATTCCCCTTCCTTCGCGTCCTTTAGCTCAATAAACAATATTTTTACACTTTGAGGCTTAAATTCCGCAGATAAACCATTTTCAGTCAGTTTAACGCTATCTACTTTCTCTGAGTCAGCCAATTCGTTCACTATAGGCAAAGCATTTTCTACCCCTGGTAAATACACAGCTTTACCGATGTTAGCATGTAAGTAAGGGAACGATGAATCCCCATCAGAGTTTTTAAGCGAAAAGTCTTCGACTGACAGAGTTTCGTCGAGGAAAATCACAGTGAACGGGTCGCTCTTTAATTCCTTCTGCAGAATAGCCTTGAAATCTTCATCAGTAACGCTGGATAGAGGGTTAGACTTGATCGAAGTTACCAAATCGCCCCATAGGAAAACTGGCACCTTACCGTACGTAGACGCGATACAAATCACTAAAAACGGTAACACTAAACGGCAAAAAGCCATCTTGTAGATTAATACTAGTGGACGTTACGGTTTACTATTTAATTTTAATTAAAATAAACTAAGTTTTTCCCAAAATTGTCCTAAAAAGACGAAAAATGGGCGATGACAATCAAACATCGGTCATGTGAAAAAGAAAATGTTGATTGTCTATGGTGATCATATGATTAATTTCACAGACTAAAAACTTCCATTATCCCACTTGTCTATGATTTTAAGTGTAGCCATATAATGAGTGATAAATTCCCTAAAACTCAACAAAATTATTACCTTAAAGCCAAAACATTGTAATTCAAAAGTCACGAGATTTCAACTTCTATTTATATAATTTATGTTACTTATCTTTTCTCAATAAATTTAAGCTATTAATAACTAATTGTTAGATTGATGAAGCTCCTTTTGAGCACAAAATAAAAAAGTTGTTTTATAAAAGTATTAAATAAAACGCTAAATAAAAGGGGAAATAGAAATTGAATTTTTAACTTGATTGTGTCTTCAACATTCAAAAACCCAAATTTATTCAAATTAGCCCATTTTAAAGCAAATATTCCAAATGTGAGCAACATTGTTATTCTTTTAAAAACTTCCTAGCTCTGGATTCTGGTTTAAGGCTAAATCCACATACGCAACTTTTATAATGCGATTCTATGTCGACACTCGGACAACTTTTTCTTTTAATATTTTTAATACCGAAGGCATGATTAAAAGAATAAGAATGAGTTAATAAATATTTTTCTTAGAAATAGTTACCCTGTTAAATTCAAACACTTTTCAGCCTTATTGCTCAGCGCCTTATTTATTATTCTAAAGAGGTTTAGGAAAACAAAATCATAAACTTTTTAGACAACTTTTTGAAAGAAACGGAGATTCAAATTTCTATCCTGCTATCAATAATAAAGAAAAACACTAAGCAATTAATTTTAAGATTAACAATGTGGTTATCCTTCATAATAACATTATTAATGCTGCAATTTTCTATCGCTGAACGTAATATGATTCCCGTTTTCGTGATCGACTACGATAAAGTGCTCACCGAAGAGACCGAACTACCAAACGAAGCGAATCCATTTATGAAAATGAATTCTACTGAATTTTCCAACATCATCGAACAGGCTATAGAGCGAGCAAAAGTAGTCATACTATTCGTCGAAGAAACATTTTGTACTGAAGACATAAGAATTAAAGACAAAACAGGCTCACCCTTTTATCATTTAGGTCAAGCGTTGAAAGAAAACAGAGCAAAATACCTTCCAACAGTTTCTCAAGCATTTAAGACACTGAAAAGTCATTTACAGCCGTTAGCGAGCTATGTGTTTTATTTGAGTGATTCGAATTCAAAACTTAAGATTTATGACAAAAAATTGCGTCACTTTTATATTTATTTTAATGATAGGGTGAATGAAACTAGAGTGTCTGCGCTACGAAGACACGATTTACTTATGAAAGAGGTTTATTTTGTCGTTCGTGAGGTCGCGGCCGGTCCGGTTGTGGCGTTTTACACGGGCAAGATGAACCCGTTTGTTGTTGAAAAGTTTACGCCCGTTGAAACGCCGAAGGTTAGGCTGCGTCCAGGGGTAACGATTTCTAGTGCCGGAGCACTTTATAGATTTATTGGTTAGTATCTTTATATTATGGTCATAGTCTTTGTTTGTAATTGTAGCCTGTGATAAGTACTTTTTCTCTATCATCATTTCAACCCATTGCCAGCCCACTACTGAGCACATCACTCAACTTATCACCAGCTTACTAGTTACTGAGCATGGGTCTCCTCTCAGAATGCGAAGGATTTAGGCTGTTGACAGACAGTGCGACAAGGCTATCTTGGCGCGTGGCGAAAATCGGAACTAACGTTGCCATCAAGTGTCCCCTTTGTACTTGTTTCAATATTCTAAGCCTTTGTTCTCCAACAGCGCCCCCCTGTCAATGTCATTCAAGTGCCAAGAGAGCCTTGTCTCATTGTAGTATTTTTTGGGTCACGTGACCGACCTACCAGATTCCAGAGCTGTAAAGCTAGTTAAAAAATGTTTTTTTTTTTCAGATGTGTACACGATAGCAGGCATGGGTCGCGCCACGTTCAGCCAGATACCGCTGATCGCGGAGGAGACTTGGCAAGAGCATCGCCTGAGCACCCGCATGGCGTATACCGACTTCGAGCTGGAGTTCAACTTTGACTTCAGGGACGATCGGTGGACTATAGGTAGGTACAGTGCGACAAGGCTATCTTGGCACTTGAATGACATTGACAGGGGGGCGCTGTTGGAGAGCAAAGGCTTAGAATACCTATTCAAACAAGAACAAAGGGTACACTTGACGGCAACGTTAGTTCTGATTTTCGTCACGCGCCAAGATAACCTTGTCGCACTGTAAGAGGCACTGACCTCTAGAAGTCTAGCTAACGAAAGAAGAGACTGGAAAAAACGCGGCAAATTTAAAAAATATCAGTATCGCAGCTCTAAAATTACTATGACAGATGGAATCACTAACCCTATTATAAATGCGAAAGTGTGTTTGTTTGTTGGCTTATTGGTTTGTTGGCTTGTCCTTCAATCACGTCGCAACAGTGCAACGCATTGACGTGATTTTTTGCATGGGTATAGATGAAGACCTGTTAGGCTAACATGCGCACCACGAGAATATTTTGTCTACGCATTTACTAGTCTTATTTGTATGAAGAAACACGAGATAATGCGTAGACAAAATTTTCTCGCGGGGCGCATGTTAGGCCTGCTGGAAAGTGACAAAGGCTACCTTTTATCCCGGAAAATCAAGGAGTTCCCACGGGATTTTTCAGCGGATCAGCTAAGTTATTAATACGTTTTGACAGAAAACGTGGCTCTCCTGGAATGGGGCGAGGAGGTGGGTCGCACAGACGTGCGTGCGGGCGCGCCGTGGAACTGGTCGTATGTCTGCAGCGAGCCGCTAGTGCTGGTCAACATGAGAGACGGCAGTGCCGTCACCATCTCACACTACCAAGTGAGTTCATCATTTCAAGTCTCAACCCATCGCCGGGTCACTACTGAGAACAGATCTCTTCTCATAATGAATCCAATACGAATAACAATTTGCCTCATTTTGTAGTTTTAGTGATTTAATATTTTTCAAACCCACAATTTCACCTATAGCGTAAAATTTTTTTTTTTTAATAATTCAGATACAAGTTTGCCCTTGACTGCAATCTCACCTGGTGGTAAGTGACGATGCAGTCTAAGACAGAAGCGGGCTAACCTGGAAGTATGGCAGTTTTTAAAGTTTGTATTGTACAATTCAGGTCAATGCCCAACCAACGACGTGGCGTTGACTCCGAGTGGCCTACTTACGCAACGTTCGTTGACCTCTAGCTTCAGTCAGATGTTTTATTTGCAATACATCGAGAACTTTTACAAAATATAGGATCTATTTACTTAACTAAATATTTTTTCGCGTTTTTTTTTGTGGTTGAAATACTAATAATAATCATCAGTAGGTACTAGCATCTGTCTTCGTTTTTGCTAGCGTTCTGGTTACACCCTGTATATAAGAAAGATGTTTGATTTTCGGGGATAAAAAAATAAAAGGCAAAAACTAGTGCGATGGGACAAAAACGCGTAATAAATAATTTAATATCTATTACCTAGGCGCGTTTGGAACCCTCGTAGCTTAAGTTTTAAGTTTGCGTAATAATTATCACCACTATATCTTACAAATCCAACATCTGACCATCAAAAAGAGTAATTTATTACCTATTTTGAATAAATCATTTGACTTTGACTTTGATTAAAACTTCCAGATCCAGGCCTTCAATTTCAAAGAACTCCTAATCGGCCGCAACGTCAGCTCGTCGAACAATACGCATTGCTTCGGGCCTGCGGTGAACTGCGGGCCGTATTTCAACGCGCAAATCCTCGCGGGGCTGATGGTGACGTGCCTGTGTGTGGGTGTACTGACGTACGGCGTCGCATCCATGTACAGCATACACACCAACAGTAGATACGACGATCCGCAGGCGAAACCGTTGGTCATAGTCGCGGAAGGAGGTGGCCACTAGGTGTTTTTTTCTTATCATAAGTAATGTTATGTTTATAAGCATTAAATGTATTTTTTTTTGCGAAACCTCCCGATTGACCATTAGAAGGGAGGCTATAACCTAATTATTGTAGAATAGAGAAATTTATTTTCATACTATTGTATTTGCCATTTCAAATTCTATGTCATATTTCTTCAATTACCCTGTAGCATTCTCTTTATAAAGCGGAGATAGAGTTGGTGTGACATAAAAAGGCTTCTGATATTGAACCAGCGCAAATCACCCACTGCACAGGTTCAAGATTTAAAGTATTTTTATGTGACACCACCCATACTGCAAGTATTGAGAACAAGCAATTTTTGAGAACTAAAAATGTCTAAAAATCAAAATTTTGTATTGAATATTTCTTCGGGCCTGCGGTGAACTGTAGGCCTTGCTTCAACGCGCAAATCCTCACGGGGCAGATGGTGACGAGGTGAATCCTGTGTGTGGGTGTACTGACGTACGGCGTCGCGTCCATGTTCGGCATACACACCAACAGTAGATACGACGATCCGCAGGCGAAACCGTTGGTCATAGTCGCGGAAGGAGGTGGCCACTAGGTGTTTTTTTCTTATCATAAGTAATGTTATGTTTATAAGCATTAAATGTATTTTTTTTTGCGAAACCTCCCGATTGACCATTAGAAGGGAGGCTATAACCTAATTATTGTAGAATAGAGAAATTTATTTTCATACAATTTGTAATTTCCAATTCTATGACTTTTTTTTCAATTCCCTGTAGCAATAGAGAGATAGAGCTGGTGTGACATAAAAAGGCTTCTGATATTGAACCAGCGCAAATCACCCACTGCACAGGTTCAAGATTTGAGGTATTTTTATGTGACCCCAACCATACTGCAAGTATTGAGAACAAGCAATTTTTGAGAACTAAAAATGTCTAAAAATCAAAATTTTGTATTGAATATTTCTTCGGGCCTGCGGTGAACTGTAGGCCTTGCTTCAACGCGCAAATCCTCACGGGGCAGATGGTGACCTGCCTGTGTGTAGGTGTACTGACGTACGGCGTCGCGTCCATGTACGGCATACACACCAACAGCAGATACGACGATCCGCAGGCGAAGCCGTTGGTCATTGTCGCTGAAGGAGGTGGCCACTAGGTGTTTTTTCTTATCATAAGTAATGTTATGTTTATAAGCATTAAATGTATTTTTTTTGCGAAACCTCCCGATTGACCATTAGAAGGGAGGCTATAACCTAATTATTGTAGAATAGAGAAATTTATTTTCATACTATTGTATTTGCCATTTCAAATTCTATGTCATATTTCTTCAATTACCCTGTAGCATTCTCTTTATAAAGCGGAGATAGAGTTGGTGTGACATAAAAAGGCTTCTGATATTGAACCAGCGCAAATCACCCACTGCACAGGTTCAAGATTTAAAGTATTTTTATGTGACCCCAAGCATACTGCAAGTATTAAGAACAAGCAATTTTTGAGAACTAAAAATGTCTAGAAATCAAAATTTTGTATTAAATATTGCTTCGGGCCTGCGGTGAACTTCAACTTCAACTTCACTTCAACGCGCAAATCCTCGCGGGGCTGATAGTGACCTGCCTGTGTGTGAGTGTACTGACGTACGGCGTCGCGTCCATGTACGGCATACACACCAACAGCAGATACGACGATCCGCAGGCGAAGCTGTTGGTCATAGTCGCGGAAGGAGGTGGCCACTAGGGCCACTTGGTGTTTTTTTCTTATCATAAGTAATGTTATGTTTATAAGCATTAAATGTATTTTTTTTTGCGAAACCTCCCGATTGACCATTAGAAGGGAGGCTATAACCTAATAATTGTAGAATAGAGAAATTTATTTTCATACCATTTGCCATTTCCAATTCTATGACTTTTTTTTCAATTCCCTGTAGCAATAGAGGGATAGAGCTGGTGTGACATAAAAAGGCTTCTGATATTGAACCAGCGCAAATCACCCACTGCACAGGTTCAAGATTTGAGGTATTTTTATGTGACCCCAACCATACTGCAAGTATTGAGAACAAGCAATTTTTGAGAACTAAAAATGTCTAGAAATCAAAATTTTGTATTGAATATTGCTTCGGGCCTGCGGTGAACTGTAGGCTGTACTTCAACGCGCAAATCCTCGCGGGGCTGATGGTGACGTGCCTGTGTGTGGGTGTACTGACGTATAGCGTTGCATCCATGTACAGCATACACACCAACAGCAGATACGACGATCCGCATGCGAAGCCGTTGGTCATAGTCGCGGAAGGAGGTGGCCACTAGGTGTTTTTTCTTATCATAAGTAATGTTATGTTTATAAGCATTAGGTGTATTTTTTTTTTGCGAAACGTCCCGATTGGCCGTTAGAAGGGAGGCTTTAACCTAATTGTAGAATAGAGAAATTTATTTTCATACCATTTGCCATTTCCAATTCTATGACTTTTTTCAATTCACTGTAGCATTCTCTTTATAAAGCGGAGATAGATAGATAGATAGATAGAAATACTTTATTGCACACAAAAAATATTACATAACTATTACAAAAAACTAAAACTAAAAAATAATAGAGTTGGTGTGACATAAAAAGGCTTTTGATATTAAACTAGCGTAAATCAACCATTGCACAGGCCAAGTCAAGATTTGAGGTATTTTTATGTGACCCCAACCATACTGCAAGTATTGAGAACAAGCAATTTTTGAGAACTAAAAATGTCTAAAAATCAAAATTTTGTATTGAATATTGCTTCGGGCCTGCGGTGAACTGTAGGCTGTACTTCAACGCGCAAATCCTCGCGGGGCTGATGGTGACGTGCCTGTGTGTGGGTGTACTGACGTATAGCGTTGCATCCATGTACAGCATACACACCAACAGCAGATACGACGATCCGCATGCGAAGCCGTTGGTCATAGTCGCGGAAGGAGGTGGCCACTAGGTGTTTTTTCTTATCATAAGTAATGTTATGTTTATAAGCATTAGGTGTATTTTTTTTTTGCGAAACGTCCCGATTGGCCGTTAGAAGGGAGGCTTTAACCTAATTGTAGAATAGAGAAATTTATTTTCATACCATTTGCCATTTCCAATTCTTCAATATGACTTTTTTCAATTCACTGTAGCATTCTCTTTATAAAGCGGAGATAGAGTTGACGTGTGACATACAGACTTCACACACCTTTGAGAACATTATGGAGAACTCTCAGGCATGCAGGTTTCCTCACGATGTTTCCCTTCACCGTTAAAGCGAGTGATATTTAATTAATTAAAACGCACATAACTCCGAAAAGTTAGAGATGCGTGCCCGGGATCGAGCCCCCGACCTCCGATTAGAAGGCGGACGTCCTAACCACTAGGCTATTACAGCTTACCTACTTATAAAATAAAATAAAAATAAAATTCAGTTATATACAGAAATAAATTTTATTAAATATCTAAATCTATGTAAGTAGGTAGGTACTTTTTCGTACATTGGGTAAACCAGAAAAAAAACTTTGAAAAATACTTCCTTACTTTAACTTTAAAACTTTGGGAGTTACCAGTTACCTACCTACATCGAAGGCTTACATAATTTATTGAACAACAACCAACGATTCAGCATAAACTTCCCCATTAAAATTTTCTCCCCTGCAACCGTAGTACCCAGCGTCAGTCCCCTGCACATTTTTAATAATCAAATCAGCAACTGTGACATTGCCTTGAGTATTATGTTCGATGTGAACTCTATCTCTTTTTGCCAAATCTTTTGTGTTGTGGGTCCAGGACACTTTGGGTAATGGAACGCCTGCGATTTGACAGTGGACTGTTATATCCTTGCCTGATTGAACTATCAACTTCTGCTCGGGCTGTTTTGTGAAGTCAGGTGCACCTGGTGAGAAAAGAAAACTATAAACTTCACTGTAAGTTTGTTTACGTGTATTGTAACTTAATGTCAAATTGTTCTACTAAACACGCGTCATTCCCCTGGTCTTGTTAATCTAAATCTAAATATATAAAAGGAAAGGTGACTGACTGACTGAATGACTGACTGACTGACTGACTGACTGATCTATCAACGCACAGCTCAAACTACTGGACGGATCGGGCTGAAATTTGGCATGCAGATAGCTATTGTGACAAAGGCATCCGCTAAAGGATTTTTGAAAATTCAATCCCTAAGGGGGTGAAATAGGGGTTTGAAATTTGTGTAGTCCACGCGGACGAAGTCGCGAGCATAAGCTAGTCTAAATATATAAAAGGAAAAGGTGACTGACTGACTGAATGACTGACTGACTGACTGACTGACTGACTGATCTATCAACGCACAGCTGAAACTACTGAACGGATCGGGCTGAAATTTGGCATGCAGATAGTTATTATGATATAGGCATCCGCTAAGAAAGGATTTTTAAAAATTCAACCCCTAAGAGGGTGA
Source organism: Maniola hyperantus (assembly GCF_902806685.2). NCBI lineage: Eukaryota > Metazoa > Arthropoda > Insecta > Lepidoptera > Nymphalidae > Maniola > Maniola hyperantus. Next base: position 5,098,913 of record NC_048561.1, read on the forward strand.
AACAGGGGTTTGAAATTTGAGTAGTCCACGCGGACGAAGTCGCGAGCATAAGCTAGTAATATATAAAACGAAAAAGTGACTGACTGACTGACTGACTGATCTATCAACGCACAGGTCAAATTACTGGACGGATTGGGCTGCAATTTGGCATGCAGATAGCCAATATGACGTAGACATTCGCTAAGAAAGGATTTTCGAAAATTCAACCCCTAAGGGGGTAAAATAGGCGTTCGAAATTTGTGTAGTCCTCGCAGACAAGACCCCTCCTCCCTCCAAGAAGCCTCTTCAATAAGCAGCATTATATAGAAAGACACCCTTTGCCAGCAGTAAGCTGCATGGTGTGATGCTGCAAAATACCAACCTCATCTCTGGAAACGTCACTCCCCTGGCCTCCTCGATGCCTGCAGTCTTCTATATGTAGTTATATACTTATAAGTAGAATCACTCACTGACAACATTAAGATGCATGGAATGATGCTGCGGGTTGCCAACTTCATTGTCGACTATACAAGTGTAATTCCCCTGGTCCTCCAACCACGTCTCCTTGATGAGCAGTCGTTTGCCCGAGGTCCTGTTGTAGCGGGTCACACGGTCCTTGGGCTCGTTGTTTACGTTTTTACCGTCTTTGTACCAATCAGGGTATGCCAGGGGACTGTGCAAAACAAAGTTAAAAAAATAATTGCGGATTGGCCATGTAAGTCCCGCAAATTGCTATTGCGCTGGACCCATGTCTCATTAACATCGAAATTACGTTATTTTGACGTCAGCCGAAATAAAAATATAACTACCATCAGCTCGAAACTTCAGTCTAGTGCTGACGTCACTAAAATGACGGCCACGCGCATTAGCAATTTGCGGGACTGTTTGATTTTCCGGGCAAAAAGTAGTCTAGATGTCTGTTCTATGGATGTAAGCTAACTTTGAACCAAACTTCAATATCGGTTAGTGACAGACAAATAGACTCTTTCTCATTTATATGGTACTAGCTTATGCTCGCGACTTCGTCCGCGTGGACTACACAAATTTCAAACCCCTATTTCACCCCCTTAGAGGTTAAATTTTCAAAAATCCTTTCTTAGCGGATGCCTACGTCATAATAGCTATCTGCATGCCAAATTTCAACCCGATCCGTCCAGTAGTTTGAGCTGTGCGTTGATAGATCAGTCAGTCAGTCACCTTTTCCTTTTATATATTTAGACTAGCTTATACTCGCGACTTCTATGTAAGTATTTTTGAAAATTTAGGCCCTCTAAAGGGGTAAAATAGACGAAGTCGCGGGAATAAGCGTGCGGCCCTACCGCGGTTGTTTGACAGCTACAATGTCACGATCGCAATCATCTCTGATTGGTTAATGCTCGCTCACTATTGGCCACAATGCATTGTTGCTCATTGTTGCAACAAGAATCGTACAAATTCAGCCAATCAGAACAATTGAGATTGTAATAATGATTGATGCAGGTTTTAGACAATCGCCCCGCAGTTAACTTATAATAGAATTGTCCAAGTCATAAAAACATCGTTAAATTATATTTAATAGCTATGCTAGTTAGCTTAACTATTTCAAGTCGTAAAATTAATCCTTATCAATTTAGTATCTACTTGTACTAATAAGTATTTAACTACAACTACTTAAGTAGGTACATGCTTTCAAATGAATTCTTAAAACGAAACACTTAGTAATAAGTCATCATCATCATGATCAACCCATCGCCGGCTCACTACAAAGCACGGGTCTCCTCTCAGAGTGAGAAGGGTTTTGGCCACTTAATAAGTACTTAACAATAATATTGTTATCTATTCTTTGGGGAATGGTGGGAGGCTTCTGCCGTGGCTAGTTACCAGTTACCACCCAACCGGCAAAGCCGTGCCATGTAGAAATCAAAGGGTCATGGGTTTATTAAAAACTGTCATACCCCTTCCAGGTTAGTCCGCTCCCATCTGAGATCGCATCATCACTTACCACCAGATGAGATTGCTGTCAAGGGCTAAATTCTAATGGATAATATGGTTGCAACTAGGTATAGCGTGTGACTGGATGGGAAAAAATTTCGATGAGTTCCCAAAGAGTCACACTGTGCACGATTGAGTGTAATTCGTTGGGAACCCACTTACCTTATACACTTGAAACGATGTATAAGGGTTCCTCGATGACTACGGAACCCTAACCATGTATAAAAGACTAGCTGACCCGCGCCGGCTTTGCTCGGGTGGAATTTAGAAAATCGAGGTGGGGGTTGAATTTCCAAAAAATCCTTAAACACATAATTCTTCATTTGTGACCGAAAACGCAAATACCAATTATTTTCATCGATGTAACTTCAAAAATGACGGACTTTAATTTTGAAGCCTCAATAGCTCAACGAGTAAAGGAGTGGACTGAAAACCGACAGGTCGACGGGTCACACCCCGCCCGTTGCACTATTGTCGTACCTACTCCTAGCACAAGCTTAACGCTTAGTCGGAGAGGAAAGGGGAATATTAGTCATTTAACATGGCTAATATCCTTTAAGGTGACGCTGGATGCACGTCCGAACTGCTCGGCCCACGTGGGTAACCTGTATGCTATTTCACCTAACATTGTGATAGAAAGAAATAGACTCAGTGATGAGCAGTGTAGCGAGTGCATGCGCTCACACTAGCGTCCGGATATATTGATGATGGCACACAGATAGTTGGACAGATGTCACCGATGAATTTTTGTAAATATATGATTTATGAAGGAACTACTTATTTCAATTATTATTGTATAAGATTTTATGGAAGAGCGGGGTCGCCTGCCACGAGTACTCGTAGCAATACTAAAACACTTACTGGGATGGTCCCAATTACTACGCACTATGTGAAATTGTTTTACCTACTGAAATAGATATTTTTAATTTTTTTTTTGAATGATAATGATTACCTACTTATCTTTTGATGAATACTATACAATCTCACTTACATACATACCTATTAGGTAACTACTACCTCAGCGTGTATAAACAACTCGTATATATTATAGAAATCCATACTTCTATGAAGTGTCTGTCTGTAATTTCGAAATAACTACCGCAAGCTCATAATATTGTTATTTGAACTGTACCATAACAGCTGAATCAAATGTTTTTAAAAACTGTCTGTCTGTCTGTCTGTTTGAACGGGCTAATCTTCGGAACGGCAGAACCTATTTTGACGGGACTTTTACAGACAAGTAGAGGATTAACAAAGGATACTTTTTTAACCGACTTTTAAAAAAGGAGTTGTGTTTTTCTACCTATGTACACAGAAATCTCCGAGATTTCTGAACCGATTTGCGTATTTTTTTTAATTGATAAAGAAACTTTGCAACATTGTCCTATATAAAATGTGGATTTCAACTCCTCAATCTTGATGCTGCAGGGGACATGACCACCAAAACTTATGGGATTTTGAAACTGTCGGTTATAAATTGATATTGGAGGTAGGTACCTATATCTACCAAGTAAAGACTTTATCATTGAACTCGAAGACCCACTTCTCGACCCTGATGCTGTACCTAAGGAATTGCATTGCTAAATCGTGGTGATCCCACGGAATTTTAAATGAATCATCGCCCACGCCCGTTCGGTACCCTCATTCGGCACATTGTTTTGATTAGTCAGTCCACCAATCACAACAAAGCATTCTCCCCTGTCCCCCGCCAACATTTTACGATTTTGTTTTCATGTAAATCCTTGTATATGCGTACTCTAGGAGTTGAATTCTCTGTGCTGGCGGATTACCTATTAGGAACACATGATTACACATTCGTTTGTCTGTGAAAATAAATTTTGTTGCCTACACTTATCTATTAGTAGCGACTAAAAACTATATATACCATCTACTTGTGTATAAAAAAGTCTAAATAAATTCCACTTTGATCTCAAAAATGAAAATTTTATTTTTATAAGTAGGAAGTAGGTACAATTCAATTTCCCTCTAAAAGCCCACTACACACATAAACACAATATGTATCATTTTCTGTTTCAACAGTCACATTAGATGTATCATTCGACGCAGAACTATTGAAGCTCTCCATTTCATTTCTGGAATTAATAAACATACAATCAACATAAATATATTGTGAGTATTATCTATATAGAATGTATGCAAAAAACATAGCATAACAACTTACAAGTATGGTATGGGTAGACCTTTCAATATTTAGTACGGAATTGAATGTTGCAGCATCATGTTGGATTTCAGTGGTACGTATATTGGGCACATTCATTTTATTTTCCTTGTTTTCTTCTAAAAGGAATGTCTTGAGTCACTAAAATACAACATAATTCAGCATTGACAAATCTGACAACAAATAGTAAATCTCTATATTATATAAAAATGAATCGCTGAATGTGTTGCTGATCGCAAATCTCGAGAACAGCTGCACCGATTTCGCTAATTCTTTTTGATAATATTCCTTGAAGTACGGGGATGGTTCTTATGGAGAGAAAAAATTTAAAAAAGTCCTGAAAAAGAATCTACTGTAGGCGGTGCGAAGTTCGTCAGGGCAGCTAGTAACATAATAATTATATTATCCTAATCCTAATTCCTAATCTAAATATATAAAAGAAAAAGATGACTGACTGACTGACTGACTGACTGACTGACTGACTGACTGACTGACTGACTGATCTATCAACGCACAGCTCAAACTACTGGACGGATCGTGCTGAAATTTGGCATGCAGATAGCTATTATGACGCAGCAGGCATCCACTAAGAAGGGATTTTTGAAAATTCAACTCTGGAGGGGGTGAAATAGGGGTTCGAAATTTTGTGTAGCCCACGCGGACGAAGTCGCGGCCATTAGCTAGCATCTAAATAATATCAACTTACAAACACAGTGTCAAACTTTCAGAAGCTGGCTCTAAATGGTACGGTGTGATAGCATCATAATCTAATTCAATTCGATTTTTTGCTTTGTCGTTTCCTTGCCAAAGAAAATCCCGTGATCCACTAAAATAGAAGTATAATATATAAGTATTTATTAAAAATAAATAAATGTCATCATCAAATTCACCATCCTGGAGAACCTTGTAAACGACACTCGCGTCTATTTTTTATAAAAGTGCTGGCCCGCCATCTTAGATTAAAAAATTAATGTCATTATCAAAACCAGCATCCTGGAAACCCTGAAAACGACACCCATTTCAATTTTTTGTGAAAAGTGCATGTCTGCTATTTTGGATTTGAAAATAAATGTCATTATCAAATTCAGCATCCCGGAAAAGTACATATTCAGTCAAATAAAATTCCCGTCGAGTCACATTGTTACTCACGTCGGGTGTGACGCACGGGAATAACCCCGAAAAAGTAATGGCATTATCATCACAAGATAATATTATGGTTTGGAAAGATTCTGATGAATTTTAATAGATCTCCTCTTTGCAAGGGATTTGCTTTTGCGAGAAGCTTTTGCGAGTCTAAACCGTTTCTTTTTCCTCTTCCGCCAATCCATTTTTGTTTCTGTTACACGAAAACTCAAGTATATAATTAAATTGTCTAAGCACACAATATGACCTACATACTTATATTTGTAACTAGATGATACACGCGACTTCGTCCGCGAGGATATAGTGGTTTTTTAATCCCGCGAGAACTCTTTCAAAAGCGATCACTATTTCAAATTTCAGCCAAATCCGTCTTGTACTTTTTGCGTGAAAGGGTAACAAACCTATACACACACACACGCAGATACAAAATTTCACCTTTATAATGTAAAGTGTGATTTGACAACCCTGACTTTCGGAATTCGGATAAGTCCAAATTATATTTTATTACTAGTTGATGCCCGCAACTTCGTCCGCGTGGAATTAGGTTTTTAAAAATCCCGTGGGAACTCTTTGATTTTCCGGGATAAAAAGTAGCCTATGTGTTAATTTAGGGTATACCCTAAATTAACACTTTTATCTATCTCCATTCCAAATTTCATCCAAAACTGTTCAGCCGTTTTTGTGTGATTGAGTAACAAACATCCAAACATCCACACACACACATCACTACACCTATTATAAATGTGATAGTGTGTTTGTTTGTTGGTTCGTTGGTTTGTCCTTCAATCACGTCGCAACAGAGCAACGGATCGACGTGATTTTTGCATGGGTATGGTTGACCTGGAGAGTGACATAGGCCACTTTTTATCCCGGAAAATCAAAGAGTTCCCACAGGATTTTTAAAAATCTAAATCCACGCGTACGAAGTCGTGGGCATCACCTCATCATCATCATCATGATCAACCCATCGCCGGCTCACTACAGAGCAGGGGTCTCCTCTCAGAGTGAGAAGGGTTTTGGCCATAGTCTACCACGCTGGCCATGTGCGGATTGGTAGAATTCACACACCTTTGAGAACATTATGGAGAACTCGGCATGCAGGTTTCCTCACGATGTTTTCCTTTACCGTTAAAGCAAGTGATATTTAATTAATTAAAACGCGTATAACTCCGAAAAGTTAGAGGTGCGTGCCCGGGATCGAACCCCCCGACCTCTGTTTAGAAGGCGGACGTCCTAACCACTAGGCTATCATAGCTTCACCTAGTTTATAATATTAGTAGGATATATGTAAACTACTACCACCAGCTGTCGATACGATGCATTCTAAAATAAATCGACCGACCGACCGACAGACCGACCGGCCAAGTACGAGTCAGACTCGCGCCCCGAGGTTTCCGCACTACAATAGTAAAATGTTTATCTCTAAATCTCCGTTTAGAGATAAGCATTTACAATGTAACTTAATTTATTACTACTATGTAACTAGAATTTCGGTACATATAAAAATGAATCGCTAAATGTGTTGCTGATCGCAAATCTCGAGAACAGCTGAACCGATTTCGCTAATTCTTTTTTTATAATATTCCTTGAAGTACGAATATGGTTCTTACGGAGAGAACATTTTTAAAAAATTCCTGAAAAAGAATCGACTGTTAGGCGGTACGAAGTTCGCCGGGGCAGCTAGTGAAAAATAAAAATAAATAAATAGGTAAATAGTATTTTTTGACATTTTGCATGATAAATCAAAAACTATTTATTATGCACTAGATGATGCCCGCAACTTCGTCCGCGTGGATTTAGGTTTTTTAAAAATCCCGTGGGAACTTTGATTTTCCGGGATCAAAAGTCAAAGTCAAATGATTTGTTCAAAATAGGTAATAAATTACTCTTTTCGATTGTCAGTTGTTGGATTTGTAAAATATAGTGGTGATAATTATTTCGCAAACGCTACGAGGGTTCCAAACGTGCCCAAGACTGAGAAGAGCCCACAGCTAACTCAGCCGGGTATTCTTTTTATTATCACCACTTTACAAAATCATAAATTAAACTTATTAGAACTATCACAAAGCCGAGCAACTCATTCCCAAGCTTGCTTATCATTTAAATAATCCTTTACAATGTAATAGGATTTTTTAGTTAGTTTACGTTTTATGAAAACTTCGAACTTGTTGAGAGACATCTCCAATATGTTTTCTGGAAGTTTATTATAAAAACGTATAGAATTACAATAGCAAATGAATTGAACTTTACTTAG